>NC_090349.1:26373540-26521040 GCF_035084215.1 Heptranchias perlo | reverse complement strand
ACAGTTAGAAATTAGTTTACCCATACAACTTTCATGCAACCCAATTTAAGCTATGTCTTTGAGATTGGTTTTTCCCTGCTTGACCTTCGTTTTTTTTTAAAAAGACTATTCAGAGATCCAAACAATTGAGAAATTGTGAGAACCAGCAAAATAATAAATGCTGCAAGATCTCAGCTGAATGCCAAAGATCCACTTTTTCTATGGATACATAAAAATTACAGTATAGAAGGCTGCCATTCAGCCCATCATGCCTGTGCTCTTCAGTAAACTCTCCATCTAATCTTATATTTCTGCCCTTTCCCCATAACCTTTATAGTCTTCCTTTTCCATCCAATTCCCTTAAAAAGGAAGTTGTAGTCCCCCTCAATATCCATTTGTGATAAAGCAATCCTCCTTCTAATAGCCCTTGTGTTAATGGAGAACAAACCTCTTCATAGCACAGATTCCTGGGGCACATCACTACCTACACCCTGTCAATCCTAAAGAAGTCCATCTATCCCCATTCTTTGCTTTCAGTCACCTAGCCATACAGCAACAAAACACCTCAATTTTTGTAACAAGCCTCTCATCAAATGTCTTCTGAAAATCCATAAATACAGCATCCATTGCATTCCATTTAACTACACACAGTTTCCTCTCAAAAAAAAGGGAAAATTAGTCAAACATAATCTACCCTTTACAAATTCATGTCGACTGTCTCTGCCTTTCTAAGTGTTCACCAATTTCAAGCCATGTCATGAACTCTAAATGTTTACCTGCAATGGAGGCAAAAATAATTGGCTTTTAACTTCCTGGCTTACCCTTCTTTTGAACATAGGCAATTAAGTTGTGCAAGCGTAGAATTAAGCTAGATGTGAGGAGGCTTTTCTTTTCACAGAGGTCATTGACCTATGGAACAAGTAGCCAGCTGGTGCAGGGAGCTGGTGGGTTCCTGGCTGAGGATGATATAATGGCTGTGCACAAGATGTAGGTGGGAAGTTGGGTCATGTGCCTAGTGTTCACTGTGGTCTCCTGGAACTCGTTTTGATCCTCTTCAGTGGTTCGGACTGGAATTTTCTTCGCTGAATTGGCCTGGATTTGTTTTTTTTTAAATGTCCCCTCCAAGGAAATTAAATGGCTGCTGTGCTGGTGAGTAGAAAGAAATGGGGGGAGTGGTCATGATGCTTATTTGTAACATGACTATGGGACAGGCTCAATGGATCTGCTGTTTCTTTCCTGTCCAGTTTCGTATGTTTGCAATACTTGAATATATTGCTTACATCAGTGTAGATCACCCCTTGTCCTGAATAACAGGAGCATTTGTTTTGCTCAAAATCAATTTGAAACTTTATTATGGTTCAGTATTTTTCCCCCCTCCCCAAGAACAGAATTAACATTAGGGGAGGTTATTAGTTACAAACAGGAGCATTTACATTGGCTAAAGTATCTGAACTTTGTAATTACAGTTTATCAACTTTAGAGCTAAAAAAAAACTGCAAAAAAGAATAAAACTATCACACCAATTCTGATGAAAACACCACAAATTTCTATTCACGTTTTTCAATCTGCCCTCCTCCACATCAGCAAAAACCAGGAGGTTTACCAATCTGAACTGGGTGAAGACTAATTGTACCTAACAAGCCTTGCATTACTCTTCTCTGTTCAAACATTAGGACAACAGTTAGGAGTGGAGGATAAAAGCAGTGAATGAAAATAAAGCAGAAGACCAAAATTCTGTCTGTACTTGAACTCTCAAATATTTAGCACTGGAAGTCACCCAGAGAAAGAACACTGCTCTGCAACCAATCTTCATGTGAAAAATAGGCAGACTACCAATTTAAAAAAGGGTCTGCCTGCCATTCCTCAGAATCATGAACTTGATGAATACAGATGCAGCTCAAAATACAATAATGCAACAGTGCTTTGCTACTGAATAAACCTGGACCCAACATCTTAGTAACAGCGCTCTTTGTCCTACATTTGTATTTCCCATACTGTTAAGTATCTTCCAGTTTCCCAGCATAATAGGGACAGGAGTCGGCTATTCAGCCCCTCGAACCTATTCCACCATTCACTTAGATCTTGGCTAATATGTACTTCAGCTCTATTTACTCGCCTTTTCTCCATCTCTCTTCATACCCTTACCTAACAAAAATCTATCGATTTCAGTCTTGAAAATTTCAATTGAACCAGCAACCACAGCCGTTTGGGGGTAGCGAGTTCCAGATTTCCACTACTCTGAAAAACTGCTTCCTAATTTCACTCCTAACTGGTCTAGCTCTAATTCTAAGACTATGCAACCTCCCCCCCCCCCCACCAAGGTGTAATTACTATGAGGATCCGAAACCATAATGACTCAGAATTGTGCACAATTATAGAATTTAGTTTATAAAGTTAGCAAGATAATTCTAAAAGTATTATGAAAATGCGTCACAAGTGGGGGGGGAAAAAGGTTGTTTTATGCACAACAGTTTTTTTTACTTCTGGAAGTGGCAGGTTAATAATAGGTAAAGTTGTATTTCTGCTCCCAGGTTTTCCCTCCAGGTGGCAATGCACATGGACTTAAATTTTTGAAAGGAAGGGGAAAAGTGGAGCCACACCAATTTTATATACACTCATAGGGTATATAACACTGTTATTGCACTGAAACCTCAATGGCTTTACTGCACGAAGTAAATTTTATTCATGATAAATATTTAGCCTTGAATTTTAATTTAACAGCAATAACCTAAATATGTCCACAACCAAGTGATTTTTAAAAGATCACTTACCTGCCAAACACCCACAACAGCATTTGCTATTAGAATTAATAATATTACAAAAGGCTCCACAAAGGCAGTTACAGTTTCTTCACCTTCTTCAAACCAGGCCAGAACCTGCAAATGATCAGATATGGGATTTGTGAAATGTACTGTTTACTCAATAAGGTGCGTAACACACACATACAATATTTGTTTGCATTTCTCATTTTACTGTATTTCTTACACAATTTGTTTTTGATGCGTCTTCAGGCTGTACTTGTTTACCTTGCACAAAGTACCCAAAGGTGCTACATCAATTTTCAAGCATTGTAAAAGTGTACATATTGATTTTAAAAATACTTCTCTTCACTCATTTACTGTACCCAAATTCATTTCATGAATGCAAACTGCAGCCCTCCAAGTTCAAAGACTTTCAAATGAACCCTTAGGACTTTTTGTATTTCAGTGCTTTTTCTAGATGCATTTTCTTTTATAAAAGCATGTTTAATTAAAATAATTGAAAGCATGAAAGGAGAATGGAGAATACATTTGATTTATAAAACAAGGGTCACTTACAAAACCGCTGCCTACATTTCAATTTGGAGAATTATAATGGATATAAACATAAAATGCTTATAATTTGCATATGTGTGTGGAAAACTTGATAAAGTTCAGCAGTTTAACAAAGCAGTTTTTTTTTACAATGTAAAATCATAAGGCTTAACAGCATCTCGTTTGTGAATTAACATATTAGCTCACAGTTGACTTTTTATAATTGGTTACAATCTAAAACAGAAATTAGGAATTCAAGAAATCAGAATAAAATTCAATATTCTTTATTAGTTTAGATGTCATAAAAGGTGACAGCAAATTGATTTTAGTTCTAAATTCCTCTAATAACAGATTTTTATAGAAATATATTCCTCTGGGCAAAATATATTTCAAACTTTAATGGGAAAATGTCTTGGGGCATCAGGCACACTGCTCTAGTTAGTTAGTATCAAACCTGCTAAGCACAATCGTAGCTTGGAAACTTTCATTTTTAATTTTTTTGGTGAATTTCTACACTGATGCAGGTGAAGAATTTCATGCTGGAATATGGAGCACGTCCTCAGCATCCATATTAACCACTCCTAAGCTATGTACAGCAAAAGGTGCAAAATGTACCCTACCCCAACCCAAGAAGAGCACCCCCTAATGCTACAGTATGACACTGTTCCCTATATTAGTCATTGTACTCTCAGCAAAATTGGCAATTTAGTTCCATGCCAATTTTATCTTGCGAGCCTCAAGTTCACTAGGAACTTCAGAGGTGATTGAAACACATTCACCACAGGACACTTCGACTCATATTGAATCCAGATCCCAGAAATGAAAGGCAATTTGCTAACTACCTACACCACCTAGTTCCCTTGAAAATATGCACTTTTCAAAATAAGAAATACAAATTGCATCATAAAGAACTCAAAACCAGGAAGGATTCCTATGAAATACTGAAGCCACACAATGGCAAGGGTGGTGCCAGAATATTAGAAGTTCCATTTGGGATTTCACAATTGGTGAGTTTCTGATTGCCATCATGCACACACTGGAAAATACCAAACATAAACCATGACTTCTCCACAAGAGGAAGAGAACAGACAACATTTCTCTTCCTAGGAGCATTGATGGAAGCCTGGGAGAACTTGTCTACAAGCTTTGGTGGTTAAGGGTGGTTTGTCATTCCTGTAGATAGAGGGAAATACAGGCATAACATATCATTTTTAAAAGGCAACAAAGCTTGATAAATAACCACAAGAATGCCCCACAGCGTGGTAATGCACAGTTAGTCGTAGCCCAATCAAAATCTTAAGTGTCAAGCGCATCTCTCCGATGAATCATGCTAGGAGTAGGTGACTAACCCACAGTGGGATGAGAAGGAAAACAGAAGAGAAGCCTGGACACACATTACAGGTACACCCAGGCACACGAGTGCGCACACACCCGGACTGTAAATAAAATTCAAATGTACAAGCGTTACTGCTGCTCTCAGGGTACTGCGTTTAGGCACTGCAAAAAAACTTTACGGAGTACCTCAAAGTACAAAACTCTGAAGTGCAATTCAGAACATGAAAAGGCTCAGCTAAGTCCAACCAAACAACAAAGACTGTATAATTTATGCTCACTCCCTTGTATTGCTGGCCCCATTAGATTTTCTCTACCCCTCATATTTTCTACATTTGCAATCAGGAATCAATCTCAGTTACAGGGCAAAATTCCATAGCAAAGATTTGACACCATGTCAAAAAGAACACACAAAACTCCCAGAACTGGACACGACTATCTTCATCACACTTTCAGCTTAATTTCTACCATTTTTTTAGATCATCTTAATCCAGTCCCCAAAACAATACCCCATAAACCTATTTTTTTTTTTGATTGTCCTGGCAAATATACTGAGAAAGATTTTCTTCTGTATGCCATTTGTAATGAAATCACAAACACCTTTATAAACAGGTGTTTGATTTTGTTATGCAGAGGCAATCGTGACTAAGCCAACAATTTTCCTTGTGTGTTTCTAGTGAATAGATGTGGACAACCCTCCGAGAAAACCTGAATGCTTTCCAGATGTGCTTACTATTAATCAGATTTCACTATTGTTTCTACTGCCTTGGCTGCTAATCTTTATTTAAGCTCCCATCTCAGCCATTCCAGCCTCTGACAGATTTTAATTTCTAATCCAACTTTTATCACTTTATAGAATCCGGTGACACAAAGCATGAAACACTCTATTTCCCAATCTTGTTTATCTTGGGGGGCGGAAGAGAAAAAAGTGTTGAATAGCTACATAGTTACATTCAAAATATGTTTTTATTTAATGCCATATCCACTGTTGATTCAACATTGCTTCATTTGAAATGTCATCTATGAATAGCAGCTGCACAGACTCATTAAATTTTCCCTTTAATTTACTTCCAAAAAGGTAACACAAGCCACAACAACAGATTGTGAACAGTGCAAAGACTTGATTAATTTCACTGTTTGAATCCCTTCGGATACTTAAGTACACCAGTTGACAGAATTTATTCTCCTTAGGTATACGTTTGATGCACAAACACCATCTATGCATTCATTCTCCTGAGGTATATGGTTGATCCATAATGACCTCAGAACTGAATGCAGTCTTCCACTGTAGGGACTATTATTAAATTAATCCTACACAGGTTTCACTGCTTAATGAACAAACACATTCAATCTTAACACCTCATTTTGTGTGTAACTCCTTCCATTATAATCCATATTTAACATTGCTTTATCGGAGTTAAGAGTGTAGAGATATCAGGGATTCGCCATACTGAAAAGATCAGAACCTAAGCACCTTACATTTGAGAAGTGAAAATTATCAATGTCTCAACACTGTAAAACATTAGGTTGTTTTAAATGTACATTTATACAGCTTAAAGTCGTGGTACGGGTCCAAAGTCAGGGTCTGTCCTGAATCCAGATTGAAGTGGTATAAAACTCCCTGGAGGATTTACTTCCTAAAAAGGTAACAAGCCAAAACATGTATAAACAATGGAACGGTCCAATTACAGTCTCTGTTTAAATCCCTTTAGCTATCCAAGTGCAACTCCATTGTGGCATCAAACCAGATTAATGGGGTGCTCAGGTGGTCCCTTAGACATCCTGGACACCATTTAAATCTATCTGGAGTTAAGTTAATTGTTGGAAGTATGGACTTGCCACTTTTACTTCGTAAACACTTGAACCTAAATTGCTGAGCGAAGCTTTGCACTCGCACTTAATTACACATGCACAGAGCTCTCTTCTGAGCAGGAGAATTAAAAATTAGAGCCAGACAGTACTAACGGGGTATTGTCTGGATGGAACCCAGGTCTGAGACCAATAGCTGCAACATAAATAAAAGCTTGTATTTTAGTTTTGCAATTGGTTTAAATTAAAACTATTTATACTACATTACACAGGGCTACAGCTGCAGAAGTAAATGGATAGCTTAAAAATAAAAAGTACAACCTGCATAAATTAAATGCACCATTAACCCACCCATGTATGTGTGCAGTTACACACTGCCAGAAAGGCTGAGAATTTGAAAACATTTACATTTAATTCACAGAAAAACTAATGGCATTCTTAAGCATCAAACCACACTTTGTTACGATAGCAGCTTCAAGTCACCCATCTCTAATAGAGGTAACAGATTGAATATGGATTTACTACTGCCATATAAATGGATTCAAACTACAAATCTGGGGTGTACAGTTTCACCATACTGTATATTCTACTCATTATTCAAAAATTAAGTCATTCTTCAATATCTTTATTGGAAAATAAGAACTATATACACACAAGTTTTCTTTCCCCTCCCAATTTTGTTTTCTTCCCCCTTTTCTTTTCCTGGCACTATGCACCTTCTCCCCAGTCAGGTGAACAAGCTGGAGACCTGCTACCAGGCCTCCAGCAGTGCCTCTTAATAACTGACTGCTAGAAATTGTGTGAGGGCCCTATGCAACTTTGTCTCCAGTTTTCCTCCTCCATGTGCCTTCACTGCATTGAAGCCAGACTGCAGGTTTAACAACAGGCATTGTAAAAAAAAAGTTTGCACAACTTCAACTCTGATCTGGAGGTAAGAGGAACCAAAGAAAATTCATTTGCGATGAAATAATGGAAAGTGAATACAGTAACTTTGCAGCAAAAAGTTACTTTTGCTCCTTAAATCCACATTACTAGGCCTGGCTGGAGTTGTCATCTTTTTCCCCTAAATCTCAGCATATAAAAGATGAAGTTTCAGACATCCATTCTAAACTGCACTGCTGTGTTTCAGCAATACAAACACTGCAATGCAAGAGATGGTAAAAATGGATTAGTTTAATTGTAGGTCAAACATTTGTACTTGACCTAAGATTTAAAAGGATTTCTTGCAGGCTGCAATATCGAACAACTACATCATGCCTCAACAGGCAAGAACAATGCAAACCTTTCACTGCAGCAGGTCATTCTACAATATCTTCCCAGCAGTTCCTGGTATGCTAAGGGGATTGCCTCCTACCCGTAGGATATAGTGCGTTGTTTAGTTGTTGAGCAGCTTCGACAAGCTGCGAGTGAAAGGGTGTGTTAGAATACTTCTTTACTCTCACCTCAGTTTTAGAAATAACCACTTGGTTTTTCCATAGTTTTCCATTAGCTTTGCTATGCAGAAAACAGGACTCTGAATTAATTCCCAAAATCGCAATTTTACTTGCTATTACCCCAGCATTTATTTTGGCACTGCTGTTTTCCTGTACTCACCTGGATAAGTCTTAGTAACTGATCACCCTATTATTTCTTACAGATAGGAACAGATCAGTTCCAACATTTATGCCTAATCATCATAGTTATTACTCAATATTAACGGGTACAGAATTTTGGATTGCTACCAAAATTATACCAGTCTGATTCAATTTCTTTTTTTTTAAGTAGGAATTATAACCCCATGATCAGGGTTGCAGTAAATTCCATTATTACCAGGGCAGGTATTATGCATACCAATGATGGAATGTGCTGGCAACAGTGGATCACAGCAGCACTATTCCAAGGTACTACTGGTAGTAATAAAAACTGCAAATCTAAAAAAACAGAACAGAGAATGCTGGAAGTACACAGCAGGTCCATCAACATCTAGAGAGAAAAGGCAGGTTAACGATTTGGCCATAGATGAGAGAGAGTGAATGCAAGAAAGAAAAAATTGGTACAAATGTCCAAACAGGCTTTTTGAAAAATGAGAGATGTAAAAAACAGTGGTTATCTCAGTGATGCAATTAAGACAAAAGGCAGTGAAAACAGATAAATAAGGCAGTAGTGTGTTTTGGGTGCAGACCCTTCGTCAGAACACAGATCTAACGGGGTCTGCTCTGCACCCAGGATGCTGGTGCATCATCTTAGTAGTTCAGTAATTTTTCTTTGTATTTCCCTACCGTAGTTCGCTATTTTCACTGCCTGTTGCTCTTCTAATGTTTCGATTGCCTCACCTCTTTTCAGCCATTCAAAAAATCTTTTTGGCCATTCTACTAGTTATCTCTTCCCTTTGTTCAGTCCATTAAAAGGCTCACTTATCTTTCAGTTCCGACTAAGCAGCCACAGCCAAAACCATAACCTGGGTTTTCTCTTTACAGGTGCTAACCACCCACTGTGTATTTCCAACATTTTTTATTTTAGATTTTCTATTAGTTTACTATTGTACTTCGAATCTAAGGTTTTGATTTTAAAGGAACTGTTTTAATTTTCTGTTCATACTGCTATATTCCATTTAATACTTGTTTTTTGGAAGTTTCTTTCCCCACCAATACCCTCCACCCTAACCTTTTTCAGGATGCCAGAATCACTTTCCCCCCATTAGAGACACACACATGGAAGGGCTACAATTAGCCTGAGTTAGAGGGGGGGGAAGCCTGGTTGGGTCTCCTCTTCTAATCCAGCAACCCCTCCTCGAAGTGCTTGTGTGTGAACACTGAGACTGGGCAAGAGCAGCATTGAGCTCACTTATAGTGGCTTCTGCAGTCAAATAGTCTGCCAACGCTCACATTTGATGAATGGCCACTTGGGGAAGGTACTGGAGGATGACCATCAACCCGCAATTAGTAATGTGTTTGGTGGGGGGTGGGGAGAAAAATTGAGAAGGGGAAAAAAAGAGCTTTTCAACAATGAAGGATGTAATCTTCCTCTACAACTTTTCTTTCTTCCCCAGAAAATCCAGCTACAGTAAGCTGAACAATTCCTCTCCAGCAACAGAAAGTGCAACTGAATCTTTATTAGTTGAAAGTCCAGCACTTAACGTAGCTGCCACACTGCCACTCCCCTGTATAAGCTCAAAGTATATTATAAACTTGTATTGTCTGTCTGACTGTTTTTCAGTACATTTTTCATACTCAATAGTACTTCAACATTGTTCCCACATTATATTCTCAGTGTTTAATTTTTATGGATTTTACTTTAAAAGACTCTCAATGAGAAACAATGTGAATTTCCAAGATGTTTAGAAACTCTTACACACTCCAGCTTCCTTAAACTCATCTATAATACTGTGACTATAAATCACTCACGGCTTCCAGTCCTCTTCAGATAGATGTAAATACATTTGTGCTTGAATCTAGTATTTATAGTTCATCATACCCAGACCATTTCCAGCAGCATTTCTCCCCAAAACATCTTTAGTCAAGAGTTACTTCTTCCAGTGGCCTTTTGATTGGCACCCCCCCCCCCAATATACAAGCAGTATTCCCTAGTTCTAGTATGCCCAGTTCTGACGAATGGTCATCAACCTGAAATGTTAACTGTTTCTTTCTCCACAGATGCTGCCTGACTTGCTGAGTATTGCCAGCATTTTCTGTTTACATTTCAGTATTCCCTATTGTTCAAATCTCTTGGCAAAGTCATTACTGTATACTAAACCAAAGGAATCTTATGTAATTGTTCAAAAGAATAGTTGCTCTAAGACTGCATTTTCAAAAAGCCATTGTCCTTTAGAATTTGTATTTCTACAAAACTTGGACATCATCAACATAATTTCACTCTTCCCAATAAGAGCTCTTCCATTGATACTCTACATACTCAACTGTTCTTTCTTCCCAACTGTTTGATTATAAACTGGATATAAGTAACCTGGAATCAATTACTTAAATCAGACATTACAAAACTCACTAGCAGGATAAGCCACTCAACTATGGCACCCCGATGTCACTTACGTGATTTACAAGTAAACTACAGCTCTTGATGGAGCGTCATCTATTGCAGTAATGTTGTTGATAAATGGAAACATCAAGTGTTGAGTGTTACCACGGAGTGAAGCGCACTCAGTACAATGAGAAGTGCTCTACCCCATATTAATTCATTCAATCACATGCACAAAAATATTAAAATTAGTTTTTTTTGCAAACGCTTCAGGTTTTCTACAGAATCATGACTGTATAAAATCAGTCTAAACAAACTGAATAAAATAAGGTTATGTACGAAGATGTCCAAGTTATTTCCCATTGTTTAACTCTCTTTTCATATGTGAAACTCAGTACTACTAGCTCATGTATGCAAATAACCTCATGGAGATTGTGCTTTGCACCTCAAAGTAGCAACTGATAACTACCTCAATTAAAACTCAATTTAGCAGAACATTTGGTACTCACACATATGTGCCTAGAACATTTATTTCTGTCTGCCATTGGGTAACCATTGCAACAAGTACAGCTACTGCACTAAGTAGTGTAATCCAATCCAGTACTGAACATTGTTTTCTATTATTGTCATGCCGACCCAAAACCATTTTAACTGGCGGGCTATAAACCTTAAAAGTCAAGGAGAGAGGAGATACCACACATGTCCCCATGAAGGTCACGGGCCAAATTTGGTCAACAGAAGTGTATCATCTTTGCAGACATCAGTCTTGTCCTCGTCAAAAAGCTGCAATTGTCACCTTACTTTTATCAAGACAGACTGGACTAAAATTCCACACACCATTCCAGTCATGGTTACTGTGTAAGAGTACAGATTAGTTTGTACTCAGCCCACAGTACTCAATTCCCTAATAATAAACCTTTATATCCCCATAAAAAATACCATAACCCTGGGCAAGAGAAGACTTGACATTGATACATAATTTGTTTGATAAAATTAAATACTCACAAATGATATACAAGCTGCCAAAAGTAGAATTCTGACCAATAAATCTTCAAACTGCTCTAGCACAAGTTCCCATAACGATTTGCCTGCAAAAAATGTCAGTTCAACATTAAAAATAATCTCAACTCAATATTTTGAAAAAATATATAGTCTAGAAAAACGTTGCCATCCACTATACCTTCTTCTGCTGGTAGTTCTGTTAACGAGTAGTGTCGCCATGGAATATGCGAGAAAGAGAAAACTGCGTTAAAACATGCAAATTCATTGGACTTCTGTACAACGGCACTAAGTCACGCTTGAAAAAAAAAGGAACCATTTAGACCACGAGTATCCTGCAATCATCTCGTGTTGTAAAGGGACGTACACTACAGTCTAGGAAGAAAGAGCAGTTTTAAAAATTTAAAAATTGATGCTAACCCAACTGACTGCGTTGCTACTACTCATTACTTTTGAGATTACATTTCGGAATACAAATTATAATATTTCAGCCGCAAATCGGTTAAGATTAAGCCAAACTGGCGATTAGAGCCGGCAAGAGTTTGGTTTCTAATATGAAAAAGGCTTTGCGATTTCCAATTTATAACCAAAAAACGAAGACAAGATGGTAACATTTTAGATTATGCTGCATTCCCCCCCATCCCAACACCCCCACCAAAATGTGACTTTCATACAATTTAAAATTCAAGAGATCGCGGTGAGTCAGCCATGTTCGGTTTGCCTCACGCACAGATGCCGGCTTCACACACAGCAATAAGGCCTAATGCAACAAAAAAAAAGGAGGAAAGGACAACAAAAAAAAAACACATCGAAAAGGGCAGCATCGAGATCAACGGCAAGAACCGTCCCAGCACATACCATTCGGTCCCCATCTCTCCTTCTGTTTCTTGACTTGCTCCAAACTAAGACCCGTTGTCTCATTGACGTTAAAATAAGCTAAAACTTCATCCACAGTCTTTGTGTGCGCGTTCTCCATGGTTTCACTCCAGGTTTCCTTTCTTTACTGTTGCGGTTTCTTGTCCGGGGAGGGAGGGAAGCTTCCTTCCTCACGAGAAACAAGCTGACACACACTGAAGGGCAGAAAGACAAGATGTAGGGTGGAGGGAAGCAAGGTTCAGCTCAACCACTTTTATAGGTTTTTTTTAAAGAAACACTTTTAAGGAATTTAATTTTTCCCCCTCTCAGTGAATATAATTTAAACAGAGATCAATGTCCTTGTCTTTTTTTTCTTTTGGTTTCCCCTGTGTAAAAAGGTTATGTGTAGAGAGGAGCCGCAGTGACGGGACTGCGACACGGGGACTTGCTTGCTGCTGTGCTCCTAAGCCGGCAAGATCACAACGCCTCGCTCATCTGAATGAATGTGAGCGTCCAGGCGCCGGCAGCCGCACGTTTATAACACTCTACTGGCAGGGGCCTTTCTCACGGCGATACAGCGAGTGACCGCATGTGGAGAGAGCCCATTGGACCAGCTTTACAGCCGTCAGGAACCCGCAGAGCTGACGTCTCCAGGCGGCTCCTCCTCATGTTCCCGAGTTCCCGGGAAAAAGGAGGGGAGCAGAGTACAAGCTGGGAAATGAGTGACGAACACCAACCACGTTGGCGACTGAGAAATGCAACAGTATCATTTGTCTCGGGGTTTGCTCATAGCTGTGATGAGATACTATATATAAACTTTTTTATATTACATAAGTTAAGAGTTATGTAACTTTTTATATTATATAAAGTTACATAACTCTAACTCGCTCCTTTTGTTATTTATACAACAGGTGTTCGGATAAATCTTATCAGTCAAAAAAAAAACCACTCCATTGTAACCGGAAATGTCACATTGTATTAATATCAGGACTGGAACGATTTCTCACTTCCTGATTAATGCAATGAATCTGCTATTTTCAGGCGCTTTTCATGCAATACCGTGTTTGCACCACGCTAAACAGAAAACGAGGCACCAGATCAGGGTCTTTGACTGCACTGGCTAAAAGAAAACCTAACAATATTTTGTTGTCATCAATTTTCTCCCCTCCTCTCTTGTGAAGTCCAGGAAGGAATTCTCCTGGCCAACATTCCTCCCTCACCCATTATCACAGATTATTTGGTCATTCATTCATTTGCTGTTTGCAGGACATTTGCCTACATAACAGTAGGGACTGTGCTTCAAAAATAATCCATTGGCTGTAAAGTGCTTTGGGACATCCAAGGATATGATAATGTTTATAAATGCATTTTTTTTCTTCTTTCTAACTCTGCTAGGTTACTGTTCCACAGGTCCCAGTCCTGTTGTACCTCACCCAAGCGCTCATGTGAGCCTGGATAATGAGTCCTTCCAGCTATTCACCTACATGGGCAACAGTAGAGCCCAATCCAGTGCTCACTCAAAATCCACATGTAAACAACGGTCACTATATTGTGATTAGGACTGGGAACTCTGCCTGATTTTCCCCCATCCCTAACCCATGCGTGCTGAGACCAACTGTGATTAGCTAACTCCATACATGCCGTGGGGCAAACCTGGGACCTGACTGGTGTGTTTTGCACAGCTACAACAACAACAACTTGCATTTATATAGCGCCTTTAACGTAGTGAAACGTCCCAAGACGCTCCTGTCAAGCACCTTGAAACATTTTACTACGTTTAAGATGCTATGTAATACACGTTGTTGTTGTTCACTAGAGTGTTATCAAACAAAATTTGGCACCAAGCCACATAAACAGATATTAGGACAGGTTTGGTCACAGAAGTAGGTTTTAAGGGGTGTCTTAAAGGAGGAGAGGTTTAGGGAGGGAAATCCAGAGCTTAGGGCCTAGGCAGCTGAAGGCACAGATGCTAATGGTGGAGCAATGAAAATTGGGGATGCACAAGAGACCAGAATTGGAGGAGCACAGAGATCATGGAGGGTTGTAGGCTGGAGGAGGTTACAGAGATAGAGAGGGGCAAGGCCATGGAGGGATTTGAAAACTAGGATGAGAATTTTAAAATTGAGGCGTTCCCAGACCAAGAGACAATGTAGGTCAGCGAGCACATTGTTGCAAGTTAGGATGAGATCAAGTTTACAGAGGGTGCAAGGTGGGAGGACGGCCAGGAGAGCATTGAAATAGTCAAGCCCAGCGGTAACAATGGCATAGATGAGGGTTTCAGTCACAGATAAGCTGAGGCAGGGGCGGTGATGGGCGATGTTATGGAAGTGAAAGTAGGCAGTCTTGGTGATGGAAAGGATATGGGGTTGGAAGCTCAGCTCAGGGCCAAAAAAGACGGCAAGATTTCGAACGGTCTGGTTCAGCCTCAGACAATGGCCACGGAGAGGAATGGAGTCAGTGGCTAGGGAACAGAGTTAGTGGCTACTCATTGCATAAACCCATTTAGTCAATAATATATTTAAATTACTTATTTTTATATTGTATAACAGAGATAAATATTCAAGCTGACTCTGTGACTCAATAATGAGAGTTTCAGCATTTAATGAATTTTAAACTGAATATTTGTTATGGGGTTTTAATTAATATAGTGGACAGTCAGTCATATCTGGCAAGAGTTCGTTTGCATCACACAATATGGAGTATTAAGGTGCTTTCTATGCATATAAAACTTCCATTAAATTGGTAATTTAAAGATGGAACTTTTTTTTTTTAAGTCCCCAGATTTCTGGAATGATGGAATCCTTAAGATTAAGAAAGAGTTTGATATGGAAGTAAATTAGTCTTTCTGCTGTTTACAGTTCCAGACCAGGGGAATATATTCAATAAAAGGTTAACAGGTAAAATTCAGACAAAATTTCTTTCAAGGTTGAAAAGACCAAGTTTCACCAGTCTTTCCTTTTAACTGAGATCTTACTAGGGATCAGCCTTTTGGCTGTTGTCTGAACTACCTCCGGTGCTTGAATGTCTCCTCTGTGTTTCAGGGACCAGATCGGCATACAGTACTCAAGGTGTGGTCTGACCAGAGCATAACTTCCTCTGACTTGTCACTATTGTTTTGGCTATGTAGTTCAGCATCCTATTGTCTTTGTTGATTGCTGCTTGCAATGTTTGGATCAGTTCAATATCAAGTCTATTAACATTCCTAGGTCTCTTTCATCTTCATCCTTAGCTATTTCAACACCATTCATGGAGTACTTTGGTCAGCCATTTTTCCTTCTGATGTGCCGTACTTTAAATTTCATCTGACATTGTTCTGTCCACTTACACATTTTATCTGATTCATTTTGTAATTTCTGAGCTGCCACCAAATCCACTGCCCCTCATAATTTGGTGTTATCTGCTCATTTTACCAATTTGCATTGAGTTTCTTAATCCAAGTCATGGATGTAAATTAGAAACAGCAGTCGTCCTAATACAAGTCCCTGGGCCATCGCACTCAGCATGTCCCCCCCACTCAACTCTGGCGCAACTCCTCTAACAAGTACCTGTTGTTTTCTACCCTTTGGTCAATTTCTTATCATTCCCAAGATTTACCCCAACTCCCTAAGCTTTGAGGTTAACTAACAGCCATTTGTGTGGATGTTTGTGAAGTACCTCCTGGAGGTCTAGGTAACCATGTCGCAGAATTTACCACAGTCCACTTGGAATGTCACTTCCTCAAAAAATTCAAGGAGGTTGGTCAAGCAGAATCTTCCCCTTATGAATCTACATTAATTGCTATTTACTAGGTTATTATTTTGCAGATAATCCTTTGGTTTATTCCTGATAATCAGTTCAAATATGTAATATGGTATTGAATGAAGTAAGACTAACAAGACTGTATTTGCCCTTGTTTGCTTTGTTACCCTGTTTGAAAATGAGCACCAATGTGACATAGAAATATGTCACAGAAAAGAAAGAGGATAATTAGATGATCATTCTCGATGAACCAATGGTTTGCTCCTTGAATAATGTTACTATGTTACTTATATGAAAGACTATAGAATGAGGAACAATAGCATTTGAGTTTATTCTTTATTCTCCTTATGAAACACACGCTTGCGACTTTGTTACTGAAGCGTCATCAGGTCATCTCCTTCCTTGTGGAGTAAATTAGCTAGTTCACTATTCCTGTTGTATATTCTATGGTAATGGTGTACTTCCAATAACACTATTGTTGCAACCTGCACAATTTTCAGTCAGATTGCCTTAATAATAATAATAATGTTACCAATCACGACATGATAGAGTCTACCAAGGCCTAATTATCAAGTTAAAAAAAATGCAATGACCAGTAGCATCCATATAAATATATTTTTAAATTCACAAAATGCTTTTACAACTAGTTTATAATCCTAAATTGCTCCCCGGTGGCCTAGTGGGTACAGGCACTACCCAGTATAGTTCTGAGCCATACAGATTAGGTTCAATACTTGGTCTGTGCTAAGCTAGCTGATCTTAACCAGGATAACAGTTTGCCTCACTGACCTCACTGATAAGGAAATGGGAAGTAAAATCACATGCAGTTCCCCCTCCTGATTCTTATCCTATGATCCCTGCTAAAAAAAAATGCATGTGTGTGAGCATTGGGCATTGTGTGAGAGCAGGATTGGGCTTGGCGGTGATACCCACCATAGTCATTCATTCTCTAGGCTCATACAACAGACGAAGAATGGCCACTTGGGTGAGGTATCAGAGCACTGCTGTTGTGCTATTGGAAGTACTCCACTACCATAGAATAAACAATGGGAAAAGTGAACTAGCTAATTTATTCCACAAGGAAGGAGGGGACCTGATGATTCTTCAGTAACAAAGTCGCAAGTGTGTGTTTCATAAGGAGAATGAAGGATAAACTCAAATGCTATTGTTCCTCATTCTATAGTCTTTCATATTAGTAACATTATTCAAGGAACAAACCATTGGTTCATCAAGAACGATCATCTAATTATCCTCTTGCTTTTCTGTGGCATACCTCCATGTCACATTGGTGCCCATTTTCAAACAGGGTGACAAAGCAAACAAGGGCAAATACAGTCCTGTTAGTCTTGGAATTGTACACCAGCAGCATCAGGAGAGGAGGGGAGAAAACTGAGAAAAGAAAACATACAACATTGTTAGGTAAGCAATTAAAAAACATAAAAAGCATTTTAAAAACTAAAACAGTATCAGTGGCTGAATCTCAGCCAGAGTGGCAATAGAGATGCTACAATCAGAGGAGGAAAATCAGGATTCCTTTTCCTCTATCGCTATCCAGTTATGTTTGCCATGGAGTTCACATATGGGAGTTGGGTGACTACAGGATTATGCTCAGGTGCAGTATTCCTCTTGTCAAACAGCCAGCTAACATACATCGTCTAGGATATACATGAAGAAAGGTCAGTTAGGTGAGTACTGGAGGGCTGCTAACACCTGTAGAACTATACCCCCGGGTGATTCACAACCTCGAGGAGAGGAGAAAAAAAATACAAATTCTGCTTCACATACACCAGAATTAGCGAGATTGCCAAAATCACATGGCGGGTCTAAAATCTGCAGAAATGTCATAGAATGACATTACAATAATGATCACTGAATAGGTGGGATTTTATGAATGAAATAAGCTGGTAGAAAAACAATTGCTCAGCACTTTACTTAGGTTTTCAGTGTCAGGTGACTACCTTTTAGGTAATACAAGAACAAAATCATTATTGGTTTGCCACGTGCAACGGTCATTTTCTCCTTCATCTAAAATATCTTCATAGAGTGTTCATTAAAGAAGTGTTATCCAGCAGCCACAGGTTTAACTTTTTTTTGTTTATTTAAAAATGCCAGTGAAGGTGGTATAAATAGAGTATACTAATTAGTGAATAAAAATATAAATTCACAATATTTTTGACTCATGAGTTTCACGGCCAGAATGCTGTTGAGTTACCACTCATATATCCTCTACATCAGCACCATAGAGCTGAAGAGCAACCATAAAGATACAAAAATGTAATTGAGAACGTTATATTGAAAGCAGAGTATTCAGGTCGAGATTGCCTGCCTTTAACAAAACTTTCCATTTCTAAGACTTGAACACAAATAGTAACAATTACATAATTGTTTTAGGGTGGTATTTTTATTTCAAGGTTCTCTCTAAATTACATAGCAGATAACAAGCAGCCTTCCATTGGCTGCATCAAAATAAAGTATCTAACACAATTGTCCAGTATTAAAGGTATATATTGTTTCACTGCTGGCTCAGTGGATAAATGTGCCACCTTGCAGTGCTTGTCAGCCGTACAGGCCTGTAAGATCCCAGACTTGATCCCTCTTTCCTGAGTTAGCTGGTCTTAGCTGGAGCAGCAGTGCCGACACTGCAATTGGCTTCAGCATCTCCAGGCTCGGGAGGGAAAAAATATCAAGCAAGGTATCCCGCTGCTGATTGCTGTTCAGTGAGCTCTGCTGAAAAGTCCACATGTGGACGTCGGATAAGGACGTGCTCGGGCTTGGCATTGATGCCCCCATTGTCAAATTGCCTGCTAACACTCACTGTTTAGCCTCACCCATGAAGAATGGTCGCATGGGTAAAGTGCCAGGGAGCTGTCAGCACTCTTGAAATCGTACCTCATGATAATTCACCACCTTGAGGAGAGAGAAAATATACTTTTTCTAAGTAAAAATACAAATGTACCCAGGGAATTTGGGAATTTTACATAACGTATGCATTGCCTGTAAATTCATAGCAGAGTGGACATTAATCAATACTTTTACATTTCTCTTTAAAATAGATCATGCAGTATAATTCTATACTATAAATTAAATTTTATTTATAATATTCTCTTTCCAAGTTGTGGATACAAAAGTTCCAGTAAGAACTGTGGTTCCTTTCCTACAATGAAAGCAATGAAACAATACCTCAATTTCAAAATTCTCATCCTTGTTTTCAAATCTCTCCATGGCTTCGACCCTCCCTATCTCTGTAACTTCCTCCAGCCCTACAAACCTCCGTGATCTCTGCATTTCTCCCATTCTTGCCACTTGCGCATCCCCGATTTTAATCGCTCCACCATTGGCGGCTGTGCCTTCGGCTGCCTAGGCCCTAACCTCTGGAATTCCCTCTCTAAACCTCTCCACCTCTCTCTCTTTTATGACGCATCTTAAAACCTACCTCTTTGACCAAGCTTTTGGTCACGTCCTAATATCTCCATATGTGATTCGGTGTCAAATTTTGTTTGATAACGCTCCTGTGAAGTGCCTTGGGATGTTTTACTATGTTAAAGGCACTATATAAATGCAAGTTGTTGCATTATAGTATTAGGCTGTATTTACACTGCAGTTGTAGCATCAGTGCAAAGTGATTTTGTTTTGCAGTGATGCTAAGAAGTTGTGGTGTAAATCCAGAGTAAAGCAATGTGAGATTCCCTCCTCCAGGGAATCTCACTTCTCTTCACTCTGGAGTCTTGAGGCCTGACTTTAGGTTTACACTACTATTATAGTGTATTTGCAACCTAAGAGAAGGATTGACATCAATTCTTGTTTTAAATTGTAGCAGTTTTTATACAAGATTGCTAAGGAAATAATTAATGCTCTTTAATAAATTGTGAAAATCAGTCATTAGTCAGATATTTTCCATCAGAATAGACTCCCTCACAATACTATTCTTATATACAAGCTCTTTTAGGCTTTCTTTTCCCAGCTCAGATCAAGATTTAATTTCTCAAGTACACTTTTGTTAAATTACAGGGTATACTTTGGGCCCGGAAACCCACTTGCTAATAATCAGCTACTTAATTTGAAATAACATTTAATGTTTCACTTACTTGTAACCAGGTCATTTTCAAATCTTTATTTAGTGCATTTTCCCAGTTTACCCAACAGCATTTCTATATAATTAACATTTGTAATTACACTCTTATGTACTTTTTTTGGTCTGTATCTTAGGTGGCATAACAACAGGATGCAGCCAGACAACTATAACAACAGATGCCTCATGTAATTATCCCTGGTGGATGCTCAGATCATAGAAACCTTATGATGGCCACTTAAATGCATACTGCATTATGAAGCTCTATAACAGGCTTATTCTCAAATAGTCTTGTGAAAATCCTGAACCTAATTAAAAAAAATAAAAACTACATGAGATGGTTGGCGCCCTGGTTGGGCCACCATTTTCTTGCCAGATCAAGGCTGGGATACCACAATGTGACATTTATATACTCTGTGTGCATTCTCCAGCATTCCTTGTGCATGTTGCTTTCAGTGGAGTTGCTTGGAGCTAAGGCGGAGCACAGAAATGTCATTAGTGCTGCCCACCACCCACTGTTCCTATTTCAGGTGTAAACAATTTTACAACACCAAGTTATAGTCCAGCAATTTTATTTTAAATTCACAAGCTTTCGGAGATTTTCTCCTTCCTCAGGCAAATGTTTCAAGATCTCCTTGAAGCCTTCAAGGAGATCTTGAAACATTTGCCTGAGGAAGGAGAAAATCTCCGAAAGCTTGTGAATTTAAAATAAAATTGCTGGACTATAACTTGGTGTTGTAAAATTGTTTACAATTGTCAACCCCAGTCCATCACCGGCATCTCCACATCATGACTACCATCGACACCTATTTCAGGTGTCACAAGAGCAGATCTACCTAATACCGTCGCATGGAGAAGTTGGTGTAAAAATATATTCTCAAGTAATCAACCAAGACATAAAAGAGGAGGAAAGATTATGATGCCACCCTACATTGGTGCTATAATTACCATTGACTGGTAGTGTATAGATTCATCACTGTGTTTTCCAACGGGATGAGTTTTCATTCTCGTTCCCCCCCACCCCCCACTCACCTTCCTCCACCCTCCCCCTAAAGGCACAATTATCAAACAGAGGCTAAAATACTAGGTACAACTCCTAGCCTGTACTGAGTTAGCTGATCTCAGCTGAGGAGCTACAACTGGCCTGAGCATCTCTAGGACAGGGAAAGGGGGAAAAATCAGTTTCTACTTCCGATTGCTATCCAGTGAACTCTTGCTGGAAAAATGTATATATATGAATGTTGGGGAAAGATCAAGCTCAGTCACTCCTGAGTGGTCTAATAACCTGCTGAGACCTGCTATTTAAGCTGGCAGATGAAAAATGGCCACTTAGTCAAGGTGCCCAATGCCTGTGGAAACATACCACAGCATCAGCTGGCCTCTTCAAGAATGGAGAGGAGAAAATTGCAATGAAAAAATACAATACATGTGCACTTCTGAAAAGGCTGTTTCCAAGTATTGCAATATATTCCCTTTCATTTAAGAATGAGTGAGGCCATCAGATTCTGTGGCACAGTAAATTTCAATAATCTGTGCCACACTATATTAGTACGATTTTGCTGTAAAGAAATTTCAAAATCTGTAAACCTGTTGATGTGGAGAGTGCATTATGAGGAGTCATGGAATATAACCTACATTTCATGACTAGGTTGATATGATAACAGACAAGTGACAAAGCCTTTGAAATGGTATTAGATTAGTGTACTGCTCATGATTACCAATATAATAGTAAGATAAGAAAGTGCAGAATTCTTAAATTATTTGCAGATTGACACTGTGTTGAACTCTACTGCTCGATTACAGACCAATCACCTGCCAGACTGTTTTCTGGCAAAGGATCTACACCCAAAATATCAAAATTGTGGACTGAACAGAGATGTTTGGCAAAATGATACCCGATCTGCATTTGGTCTCTCCACTATAGAGACCACATTGTGAAAGGAAAGTACAGTGTGCTAGATTGGGAGAAGTACATGGAAGCAGTGTTTGTAGCCATGGGCTATGCTCTGGGAAGAAGAAAAGGAACTGAGTTGAATTTGCTATTACCGCATGGGAAAGTGCTCGGGTTGGGCAGTTGCAAGTCAGGGTGATGGAGAATAAACAAGGGTAGCCCAGCCAAAATGGTCTCTCAATAAAGTGGGGAGGGGAGGATGTGTTTGGCAACGGGATCGCAACGTAAGTTGCAGAGATTTAGAGTTTCTTTTTATTTGTAGTGAGAGCTAACAAATCAAACTTTTAGGGAACAGAAACAAAGTAACAACTTAGTATGTTACAGCTCCCAGTATGATCTTTCTTAAATCATAGTATCATAGTAGGTACAGCACAGGAGGAGGCCATTCGGCCCATCGTGCCTGTGCAGGCTCTTTGAAAGCGCTATCCAATTAGTTTCATTCCCCTGCTCTTTCCCCATAGCCTTGTAAATTTTTTCCCTTCAAGTATTTATCTAATTCACTTTTGAAAGTTACTTTTGAATCTGCTTCCACCACTCTTTCAGGCAGTGCATTCCAGATCATTACAATTCGCAGCGTTAAAAAAAAAAATCCTCGTTGTCTCTGGTTCTTTTGTTAATCATCTTAAATCTGTGACCTTTGGTTACGGATCCTTCTGCCACTGGAAACAGTTTCTCCTTATTTACTCTATCAAAACTGTTCATGATTTTGAACACCTCTGTCAAATCTCCTCTTAACCTTCTCTGTTCTAAAGGGAACAACCCCAGCTTCTCCAGTCTCTCTACATAACTGAAGTCCCTCATCCCTGGTACCATTCTAGTAAATCTCTTCTGCACCTTCTCTAAGGCCTTGACATCCTTCTTAAAGTGTGGTGCCCAGAATTGAACACAATACTCCAGCTGAGGCCTAACCTGTATTTTATAAAGGTTCTGCATAACATCCTTGCATTTGTATTCTATGCCTCTAATAATAAAGCCCAGGGACCCATATGCTTTTTTAACCACCTTCTCAATTTGTCCTGTCACCTTCAAAGATTTGTGTACATAAACCCCCTGGTCTCACTGTTTCTGCACCCACTTCAAAATTGTACCATTTAGTTTATATTGCCACTCCTCATTCTTCCTACCAACATGAATCACTTCACGCTTCTCTGCGTTAAATTTCACCTGCCAAGTGTCTGCCATTTCACCAATCTGTATATGTCCTCCTGAAGTCTGTTACTATCCTCCATATTATTTAGCACATTTCCAAGTTTCATGTCATCTGCAAATTTTGAAATTATATCCTCTATACCCAAGTCTAGATCATTAATATATCAAAAAGAGCAGTGGTCCTATTGTCGATCCCTGGGGCACACTAATGTATACTTCCCTTCAATCTGAAAAACAACCGTTCACCACTACTCTCTGCTTTCTGTCCCTTAGCCAATTTTGTATCCAAGCTGCACTGTCCATTTAATCCCATGGGCTTCAATTTTGCTAACAAGTCTATAAAGTGGTATTTTATAAAATGCCTTTTGAAAGTCCATATACACAACATCAACCGCACTACGCTCATCAACCCTCTCCATTACTTAATCAAAGGACTTAATCAAGTTAGTCAATCATGATTTTCCCTTAACAAATCCATGCTGACTTTCATTTATTAGCCCGTACTTTTCCAAGTGCCAATTAATCATGTCCCGGATTATTGTATCTAAATGTTTCCCCACCACCAACGTTAGGCTGACTGGCCTATAATTGCCGGGTTTATCCCTCTCCCCTTTTTTTTTGAGCAGGGGTGTAACATTTGCAATCCTCCAGTCCTCTGGCACTGCCCTCATATCTAAGAAGGATTGGAAGATTGTGGCCAGAGCCTCTGCAATTTCTACCCTTACTTCCTTCAGCAACCT
The DNA here is from genome assembly GCF_035084215.1 of Heptranchias perlo. Classification (NCBI taxonomy): domain Eukaryota; kingdom Metazoa; phylum Chordata; class Chondrichthyes; order Hexanchiformes; family Hexanchidae; genus Heptranchias; species Heptranchias perlo. Next base: position 26,497,175 of record NC_090349.1, on the reverse strand, counting down.
AGGATGCATCCCATCTGGACCGGTGACTTTTCTACTTTGTGTACTGCCAACCTTTGAAGCACCTCCTCTTTATTTTCATCCTATCCAATATCCAGTGTTAAATATATAATAACCACTAAGGAGTGATGGGTTGTGGGAAATGTGTAGAGGGGCCAACATAGGGGGCCACAATGGAGATGGCTGGGGGGCCAGGGTACCCATTCCCCCCACCGATGACGGACAGGCAGCAGATTTCCCGGCCATATGGGGCAGGTGGGTGCCCTATAGTGGTGTGGTTGTTCACCAACCCCATGCAAATACAATGCCACTGTTCCCCCCCCCCCCCACCCCGACTAACTTTACAATATCTGGTGGGGTCAGCATTGGAGGGCACCCCCCCAGTGGATGCAATCCCAGTGTAACTGTGGGATCGCATCCCGAGAAGTTTTGGGGACCTGGTGTCATATCAGATTATGTGATTTTTGAACTTTCATTAAAAAGTAACAAGGCTATGCAAATGATTGGTGCAATTAGTATTTCTGTGTGTACATATGTATGACTCTCAGCATATTCATCATTCAAACGAATGCTGTTTAATGAAAGCAAGCAATTTCTTACTAAAATTTTGTTAAAATCCAAGTGTTTTTGAATGATCATAATGACAAATTGGTGTTCAGGAAAAACAGAAAGCTGGACTGGTTACACATGCAAGAGAGATAGGGTTAAAGTACCAAAGGGAAAATGTAACAAAAGTATTAAATTACATAGCAGATACTGTGTGGACGGGAGTAGATTACAAGAGAGTAATCCAATCAAGAGGTTTGAATGACATTATAAACTGTGAGGTTGAACTAGAGATTGAATTACTGCCTGCAATCCTCTGCCTTCGTCCAATAAGTTTATATTATTTTTAAACTGGCCAGCACCACTGCGTTTCTTCTGTCCCTGGCATTTGGTACTGGTACAAAATGAAAGAGCACAGAATATCAGGTTCTTTTGGATACTAAATTATAAAAGCAAGACTATCTTCCATGTTATTATTTTCTTTCCTCTAGATCTCCACCGTCATGTACCACCATTTACACTGATTCTTCTTAAGATACGGCTACACTTTGTACCTTTTTCTGAAGTTTGAAGCAAGTTAGTATTGTGCAGATTAGGTTTTTTACCAATTCTAATCCGCAGGACAAGAAGAGTATAGTCTTTTCATTGTAAACCAGCACTACTATATTACTATTAACAGAAATATTCCAGACAGTTTTATTTGATTAAGGTAGTAGGAAGATAATCTACATAAAGATTACCTGTCATCATAATACAATGTATAGATTTTTCAATTGCCCAAGAACCTAGTCACAAGAAGACATTTTGGTCTATACAAGTAACATAGTTCTCACTTAGGGTGTTCAAAATAAATACATTCAATTTAAATAATATTTAAAACTTTAATTTCTGTCATTGAATTAATGTTACAAATTTGTAAATTTGTGAAAATGTCAATAAAGAACTGTTCTATGAACTAAAAGCTTAACCAAAGTTCAGAATTACAAATATTTCTCAGAGTGGGCCCCATTACTGCTATAATTAGAACTGAAGCTGAAGGTTAAACAATTAGTAACTTTTAAAGTTGAGGGCACCTTGGGGGGGACTTTTCACCCCCCGCCCACAACGGGCGGGAGAGTGTCAGGTTAAAAATCAGGAAACATGAAATCAACCCACCGCATATGCGCCTAGCGCCATTTTTATGGCGGCGGGTCGCGTGTCATGTCTGCGTCCCGCTCTCGAGAGGCTGGACACCTAATTATAATATTTAAATCAGCCTCCCACGGTGCATGTTGGGAGCCTGATTTAAATTTAACGCTGGCCGGCTGGGATTCCCAGGGCTCAGGAAACCCGGCAGCTAAATGGAGACGGAAACAGCCGGATAAAGCAGATAAGTACTTTTCCAGCACTGCTTGTGGGCCAGGAAGTTCATGAGTGCTTCCCCCCGGCCTTTCACCGCGGGCTTTCCTGCCTGGCAACCAGCTGCCGGGCGGGAAATGGAATAAAAAAATGATAATGAGGTCCTGCCGCCTTCCCGGGATCCCGCTAACACGCTTCCCCGCTCTCTCCCCTCCTCCCCGTAAATATTGGGCCCTTATGTGCTTTTCTGTGAGAGATCAAATTATCTGTAGTGTTCCAATCAGGACACCCGAATAAGGGAAAGATTCCCAAAGATAGATATTTCCTTTTTAACATAATTCTGTGACTTTTTTGGCGGAAGTAAGTAAGGGGCATTTTCCCATCATTTATATGCGAGAATTATTTTCTTTTCTTCATGTAAAGTTTTTGGTTGGTTGTGCATTGTACTCATGGAATTGATAATACAAAAAGGGTTATTTTTGGAACAGTAGCCCCCCTTAACTACTAAAAGATACTGAAGAAACAAACACAACTGTTTCAGTATAAAATAAATCCACAGATATATTAGAGTTTTACATAACTATTAAAAATGTACATTTACAATATTATGTCATTTAATTGCCACTTATTCATGGGAACATATTGGGCATTGAATGGGTAAGTGTGAAATAGGATTTATGTAACACTTTGAGGAAGATTCACTTATACATTCACCATGTGTGGTCTTCCCCACTCATAGATAAAAGTGGCCTTTTACAGTTATCCATGGAGTATCCTCATAAAAGAACGTTTAATCCAATCTTTTCATCCCAGAATTCCAGTGCTAACAGCTGTGACTGACAGCGATAAACTAGTTTTTCATATGCCACAATCACAATGGTATGTCTCTTTCACTTTGAGAATGTTTTGATTGCATGCAAGATCACTATTTAGGCTTAAGATTGATAACTTGTTAATAATAGTAATCACAGGTTATAACATAATTACTATCCCTAGACATCAGAGGTAGAATTTGAAGTGAAATAACACACCATGAAAGATTGAGTTGTATGTTGATCATAATTCTAGGAGTATTGCAACATTCTCCATTTCTTTTAACATTGTTGTCCTAAGCAACTAATATCAACTATTATGTCAACGCACTTGAACAAAAAAAGGAGTTTATTTTTTATAATAGTTGTTTCTTTCTAGTAGTTTTTGTATATCAAACACTCATACATCAGGTGTAGCACAGGCCAGGTGCATAGTAAGGCTCGTGTTACCCTTACCCCAAAAACATACTTTAACCCCAATCTCAGAAAAGTACCTCCTACTCCAGCACCATATTTTAATTTCCCACACATTCCATCTTTATAGTCACTCTGAAAAAGAATTCAAAGCCCAGTTATGGACAGTTATCCATTGTGGAATTGATCTTTCTAGAAACTGGGTTGAGACTGCCCAAGTTAATTTACTGGGGAACCTCACAGCCAACAAAAGCATAGGTCTTTACCATATCGTTCTGGCTGCATCTGAACCCAAGCCCCAGGGGTAAAACAACTATGTGTTAACTAACTGTGGCACCCAGTTTATTGTCTAAGTTTATTGTTCTTTTTAAAAATACAGTTAAAGTTATCATTCATTTCTTCTTTCTGTGGACGATTACGACATACATCCCAAATAGGGGTGGTTTACGTTTGTCTGAACCACAAGGCTATGTTATAGCCTTGTAATTCCCTCCACCAACCACGCAACACTCTGACCAAGAAAACAGACAGACGTGCAAAGTAGTTCCAGACCTCCAGCAATGGCTCAGTGGGTAGCACTCTCATTTCTGAGTCAGAAAGTTGTGAGTTCATAGTCCCACTCCAGACACTTGAGGACAAAATGCTATGTTGCACTGTTGGAGGTGCTGTCTTTCAAAAGAGATATTAAAGTAAGGCCCTGTCTGCCCTCTCAGGTGGACATAAAAGATCCCACGGCACTATTTCAACAGATGAGCAGGGGAGTTCTTCCTGTTGTCCTGGCCAATATTTATCCAACAACCTACATCACTAAAACAGATTATCTGGTCATTATCTCATTGCTGTTTGTGGGACTTTACTGTGTGCGAATTGGCTGCCATGTTTCCCTACATTACAACAGTGACTACATTTCAAAAGTACTTAATTGACTGCAAACTGCTTTGGGAGTTTGTGAAAGGCGCTATATAAATGCAAGTCTTTCTTTCTAGCTTCTAGGAGATGCACTTGACCTCAGATTTTACTTCTTTGTGGAAGCAAATGTCTTTCACAGGTGACAGCTGGGATAATGGACTGATTGTGTGGGAGAAAGATGTTGAGAACCCACAACCCTATTTCTCAATTGTGCACCAATTCAGTACACAAAGGTCTCTTAACTGTTCTATTTTTTCAACATCAAACAGACCCACTCCTTGCATTATTCCCAGAGAAGTGATTGACTAAATGACTGACTCTCAGCCTCTGACAACCACTCTTGAACTAGTCACCAGGAGATATGCAAGAATAATCTTTCCCTCTCTATGACCTCTATTCAGTATTTGCTATGCTAATGTAGGGAAATCACCCTATGCTGTGCTGTCCCCCCACTGAAGTTGATTTTTTTTTGATGCAGCATGTAGAAATTCAATCTGTAGTGCAAGAAATTGAAAAAAACAAAACAGGCTTGCTGGAACTCCTGAAACCTCAGCATCACAAGTGTGTGCATTACAAGTTCGTTACATAATCAAATTAATAATACATCAAGCGACTTTTTTTTTTATTCGTTCACGGGATGTGGGCGTCGCTGGCGAAGCCAGCATTTATTGCCCATCCCTAATTGCCCTTGAGAAGGTGGTGGTGAGCCGCCTTCTTGAACCGCTGCAGTCCGTGTGGTGACGGTTCTCCCACAGTGCTGTTAGGAAGGGAGTTCCAGGAATTTGACCCAGCGACAATGAAGGAACGGCGATATATTTCCAAGTCGGGATGGTGTGTGACTTGGAGGGGAACGTGCAGGTGGTGTTGTTCCCATGTGCCTGCTGCTCTTGTCCTTCTAGATGGTAGAGGTTGCGGGTTTGGGAGGTGCTGTCGAAGAAGCCTTGGCGAGTTGCTGCAGTGCATCCTGTGGATGGTGCACACTGGAACAGCTTGGCTAGAGGCGCAGCTAGTTCTGGAGCACAAGTCTTCAGCACTACAGCTGGGATGTTGTCGGGGCCCATAGCCTTTGCTGTATCCAGTGCACTCAGCCGTTTCTTGATATCATGTGGAGTGAATCGAATTGGCCGAAGACTGGCTTCCGTGATGGTGGGGATATCGGGAGGAGGCCGAGATGGATCATCCACTCGGCACTTCTGGCTGAAGATGGTTGCAAACGCTTCAGCCTTGTCTTTTGCACTCATGTGCTGGACTCCGCCATCATTGAGGATGGGGATGTTTGCAGAGCCTCCTCCTCCCATTAGTTGTTTAATTGTCCACCACCATTCACAACTGGATGTGGCAGGACTGCAGAGTTTTGATCTGATCCGTTGGTTGTGGAATCGCTTAGCTCTGTCTATAGCATGTTGCTTCTGCTGTTTAGCATGCATGTAGTCCTGAGTTGTAGCTTCACCAGGTTGGCACCTCATTTTTAGGTATGCCTGGTGCTGCTCCTGGCATGCTCTTCTACACTCCTCATTGAACCAGGGTTGATCCCCTGGCTTGTTGGTAATGGTAGAGTGAGGAATATGCCTGGCCATGAGGTTACAGATTGTGCTGGAATACAATTCTGCTGCTGATGGCACACAGCACCTCATGGATGCCCAGTTTTGAGCTGCTAGATCTGTTCTGAATCTATCCCATTTAGCACGGTGGTAGTGCCACACAACACGTTGGATGGTGTCCTCAGTGCGAAGACGGGACTTCATCTCCACGAGGACTGTGCGGTGGTCACTCCTACCAATACTGTCATGGACAGATGCATTTGCGACAGGTAGATTGGTGAGGACGAGGTCAAGTAAGTTTTTCCCTCGTGTTGGTTCGCTCACCACCTGCCGCAGGCCCAGTCTGGCAGCGATGTCCTTCAGGACTCGGCCAGCTCGGTCAGTATTGGTGCTACCGAGCCATTCTTGGTGATGGACATTGAAGTCCCCCACCCAGAGTACATTTTGTGCCCTTGCTACCCTCAGTGCTTCCTCCAAGTGGTGCTCAACATGGAGGAGGACTGATTCATCAGCGGAGGGAGGACGGTAGGTGGTAATCAGCAGGAGGTTTCCTTGCCCATGTTTGACCTGATGCCATGTGATTTCATGGGGTCCAGAGTCAATGTTGAGGACTCCCAGGGCCACTCCCTCCTGACTGTATATCACTGTACCGCCACGTCTGGTGGGTCTGTCCTGCCGGTGGGACAGGACATACCCAGGGATGGTGATGGAAGAGTCTGGGACATTGGCTGAAAGGTATGATTCTGTGAGTATGGCTATGTCAGGCTGTTGCTTGACTAGTCCGTGGGACAGCTCTCCCAATTTTGGCACAAGTCCACAGATGTTAGTAAGGAGGACCTTGCAGGGTCGACTGGGCTTGGTTTGCCGTTGTCGTGTCCGGTGCCTAGTGGTCCGATGCCGGGTGGTCCGTCCGGTTTTATTCTTATTATGACTTTTCATAGCGAGATTTTACAACTAAGTGGCTTGCTAGGCCATTTCAGATGGCAATTAAGAATCAACCACATTGCTGTGGGTCTGGAGTCACATATAGGCCAGACCGGGTCAGGACGGCTGGTTTCCTTCCCTAAAGGACATTAGTGAACCAGATGGGTTTTTACGACAATCCGGTAGTTTCATGGCCATCATTACTGATACTAGTATTTTAATTCCTGATTTTATTTAATTAATTGAATTTAATTAATTAATTGAATTTAAATTCGCCAGCTGCTGTGGCGGGATTTGAACTCATGACTCTGGATTTTAGTCCAGGCCTCTGGATTACTAGTCCAGTAACATAACCACAATGCTACCAAACTAGTAATAAGGTGTTACAATGTTGTTAATTGTGTTCTGTATAAGAATATTAAACTGTCATTAAATAATGGCGATCTATCTACAGTTGCAAACTGCTCTGTAACTTTCAGTCATTCCCTTAATTACTCTTCCATGGAACATTTTGTATGTTAGAGATGCTACATAAATGCAAGTTATTGCATAGTATGCCAAAAATATTACAGAATTGTTAATATCAAAGAAGCAATATGGAGTAAGTCATAAAAAAATACAGACAATGGATAAAAAATGACCCTGTATTACATTAATCTGCAAAGCACTAGAAAAAGGGTAACATATTACTCTTATTATGAAACAAGCTACAAACAAACACATTCCAATTGTGCTTCATTACTTGTAATATATATCCCTTGGATAACTAAGTTGCATGCCACGTATCACCGTAAAAATAGGAAGCAAACAGTTGTTGTGATAAATGATCTGTTGTTGATATGAAGGAACTGTAAAAGACAAAAGCAATCTATCAGGGAGGAATTGACGAATAGTACAATTGGGCCTAGTACAGAAAGAAAAATGAGATTAATCCTTCAATTTTTGTTCTTTTTTTTACAGATTACTTTGTGAAATGATACCACAGTAATCTCTATAATAAAGGAAAAATACTAAAAAAGACGGCATGCAAAACAACTTAAGAAAATGTTCCAAATAAATCAGTGTTCTGAATTCATTTTGAAAATACATATATATTGCAAATTGTTGGGACACTAAACTCACTTTGCTGTACAAAAGCTGGATCTTTATATAAAGTATGGAACACTCAAAGCCACAAAAATAGATTTCATTTACATAACCCAGACTTCCCTAAATATACTGTGTTAAAGAATGACAATATAATAGAAATTATATTAGTTACAACTTACTTGCAAGGCTGTAATTCAACAATGTTGTAGCACTTTAAATCATATTCAAAGAAATGTATCAGAAAGGCTTTAGGAAGACAGGAGTAGGTTAATGCAGCAGCTGAAGAGAGGTGGGATGGTGATATTGTGTTGTTGTTCCACAGTGCTGCACCGAAGTGATACAAATAGAACGTCCATTATCCACACTTTAGTGATCCAACTTCCCCATTGCCCGCCAGAATTTTCATGGAACAAAACCATACACAGATGTTGGCTTATTGCTCAGCCTGCTAACATCTCTTTGTGTGATATAAATCAACCTCACAGTCCAAGAAAGATTACATTCAATTTACACTATTTATGTTGTACTTGTCTTCATTCCCGTACCTTAGGCGTGAGACCAAAATCTGGGGGCTCCCAATTATCTGCCAAATTCCATCATCCACCGGGGTTGCCCTTCCCTTATTTCAGGTAATGGAGGTTTCCACCGAAAATGCAAGTTTGTGGCTGCTATATCTCACAAGGCACGTTCAAAGCCTCAGCCGTGCTGTAAGCTGGAAACCGTAAAGGGTGAACTGTGGGGCTTTCATGTGCCTCTAAGCAGCCAGTTTCATTGATTGAAGCTGGGAAGAGGTTGTATGCTTCTCTATCTGCTGTGAAATGGAACATGGCAAAGCAAGACCAAGAGAAAGAGAAGGCAAGACAAATGTAAACAACATTAATGTAATTTTTGACAGCTTTTAAGCACTGTTGATATATGCCACAAACTGATTTCTAATTCAATCTGTGACTGGAAATAATAATCTTTCATATATGCACAACAAACTACATTTCTTTAAGATAAATAATATTGTGGCAAAGGCTACTCGACAATAGAGAATCACAACTTTTTCATAATTCATAAAGTTGAATAACGGATCACCATAAATTAGTTAATGGAAAGTGCGGGTTTCATCTGATAAACATGTTGAAAAACAAAGCCTGCTGCTTAATATGCTGCTTGTAACAGATATACTATTTCATAGAAAACAAAAAATATATATTTTTTGCATACTGAAGTAACTAGGTTTATTTATTTATAAAATGTTACTGGATGGATTCATGATGTTCCTTCTGTTTTGCATTTATTCTCAGTAAGCATGAGCTCTTCATTTATATAAGAACTAATGGGGTAAATTGCAGTTTATATCTGATATGAAATGGCACTGCATCCAAATGAAGTCCTAAACTGGCAAGGCTTCTCTGACCAAGGTCATTGTCCTTGTTGTTTCCAAAAATACATTGATATAAACGTAACTCGAGCACTTTATTGAATGTTATATGTACAGGGTGTATAGTTTCAAGAAAATACTTTGGGTTGATAGAATTAGATCCTGTTTATATTGCAGATGAGACTATGTTACTGACGATAAATTACATTTTTCTATGCAGTACAAACATTTGCTGTTTTCATTTTTAGTCTTCTGTAAAACTACACAGTATGTGAATTTCTTTAAAAGACTAATTTTTACATTACATTTGAAACACAGATTAAACATTAATTTGACATTATTTGTGTACTTCAATGAAGATTTTGATTAACATCTGATCAAGCATACTGAACCTTTGCATGAGCTATTAAAAGGAAAGTGGTCAAAGCAAGTTAACTTAATCCTAAGTCTTAATATATAAAACAATAGGCAATTTCATTTTGAACAGGTTGTCTCTACACTTTTCAATAACCGCTGGCATGGCTATATACATTCCTTTTAATTGTACAAGAATAAAGTGAAACCATGAAGCTTTGGGCTTTTAAAACTGTTTCCATGGAAGATTAGTTTAAAAGGTAAATGAAATAACCTAACCCTATGTGTAGTATTCCCCATTCTTCAACTTATCCTCCACATACCAATCAAGGTCAGCATACCAACAGGGAAATCACTAGGGATCCCCATCCCTTTAAGGTCTTTTTCAGACAGTGCCAAATAGCTTTCTCCGTTTTTGTACACTATATATATAGAACCTCTTTCCCCTTACAGCCAACTTCAGGTATTTTCTAACCCAGATGGCAATGTAGCAGAGGAAAAGGCAGAGAGAGGAGCATAGGAACAAATTGTTCTTTTTATTTTTGACGATGAATGAGCAACTTGTTAAGCAATACATTTAGGAATATTAAGCACCTGGGTATAACATCATCACTATTGATATATGCCTAACCCAAACTAGGTGACCACAGTTGGCTTTAGCACAAGGCAACTTGTACTAAAGAGGAAGGAACAGTACACACAAAGGGATGTAATTTACTACTTTTCATTTATAACTGCCACGAGGAGGGAATAATGGTCACATTTCTCTCCACATCTGGAGCGGGCATGACACATTGGATCACCTCTTTGCAGGTGAGGTGAGGTATGGTCGACCATATCTTGACTACAAAATCCACCTCACTGTGCCTATACATGGACCCAGCCAGTGGGCCTGTAATTTGTTGTGCTTCACTGGAGGCACAACGTTGGTCTACCTGGGACCCAGCATTCTGGTCATATCAGCTTTTCTGGTTTCCCTGCAAATGTTCAGCCAACCTAGTCAGGTCATCCCTTAATTTAAGCTTATTACTACATTTCTCTCCCTATTAGTGATTTTTTTTTATTATGCCTCTCTGATTAGAGTTAACACACTATGCACTCAGTGTCTGCAGATTCTTAGGCTCCTCCCTGTAAGCAAACAATAAATATGGAAATGTTTTGTCCCAGTCCTTGGGATTCTACTAGCTAAGCATGTATTATACATATCACTGTGAGGAGGCTTCTGCCATCACAGTGATATTGGGCCAGTAAGAGCATGCAAAGGGATTGAGGTCTCCCTGGACAGCATATCCCAAGAGGTAACGAACCAGGGAACCCGTGTCATCTAAGCAGCTGATAGCCAGCGGAAGCTCAGCAGATTAAATTTACACAGTAGTGACAATGACCTCCCAGAGTGTCAGGGGATGCAAACTCAACCAGCAGGGTGGTACAATTAAGGGGATGAACTTTTGGTCTGACATTACAAATTAAAACCAGTTGAGGAAGACGAATGAGAAGAGCTCCAACAGATAATGGCACTGCAGGCATAACAAATAAGTTTACATGGCATCCCTCTTGCAGAATATCAGCGATAAACTTTACAAACATCAACTTGTTGCAAAACTTTCATTTGCCTGGTATTTCCAAGGACCTGTCACTAATGTCGGTATATATTAAAGGGATCACTCTAAAGCACCTAAATACGATGCAGGACTGTCTGCAATTTCTTACATTTTTAACTATGTGTATATGTTTCAGGTATTAAGTCATAAGCAATAAGAATAGAATGGTTGACAATTTCATAGTGTGCACTGTTCATAAGATCAATGTTAGAAAATGTGGCGAGCGTCTCACTGCGAAGTGATATTATCACCCTTTCAGCCCAGACTTACTTGCTCCACTTGTGATTGTTTGTTAACAATGCAACATGCCTGCTGAAAATACCTATGCCTGTTGTCCCCTTTAAAATTTGCTATCAAATTGGCTTTAATGGAATTATTCCACACAGTTATGGGCTCAATGAACTGTACCCTCACTTATTGGATTCAATGTCACTATGCCCTTTGCCATAGAATTACATAGAACATACAGCACATAAACAGGCCATTGGGCCCAACAGGGTTTATGGACAGTGTTTACGCTCCACACAAGCCTTCTCCCTCTCTACTTCATCTAACCCTATCAGCATATCCTTCATTTAAGAACATGTTGGCACTGTGTCTCCTTTTCCTTTACCTCAAATCTGCAATGATTCTATTCTGTCTAAGCTCCACAGCCTTGAGCTCTTAAGCATTATCCTTTTGCTTTTTTCTCAGCAACTATTTCCCTATGTATTTCTGAGCCTTTTTGGGTAGTTTTAACCACTGTTGTCTGCTATTAGTCCATTTGTTTTTAATTTTGCTTGTTGGCCTCTATCAAATCTCCTCTTAACCTTCTCTGTTCTAAGGAGAACAACCCCAGGTTCTCCAGTCTCTCCACATAACTGAAGTCTCTCATCCCTGGCACCATTCCAGCCAATCTTTTAAGTACCTCCTTTAGGAATATAGGTACAGAAGTAGACCATTTAGCCCCTCGAGCCTGTTCTGCTATTCAAAGAGATCATGGCTGATCTGTGACCTAACTCCATATACCCCCCTTAGCCCCATATTCCTTAATACCATTGGTTAACAAAAATCCATCAATCTCAGATTTAAAATTAACAATTGAGCTAGCATCAACCGTCGTTTGCGGAAGAGAGTTCCAAACTTCTACCACTCTTTGCACGTAGAAGTGTTTCCTAACTTCACTCCTGAAAGTCCTGGCTCCAATTTTTAGGCTGTGTCACTTAGTCCTGGACTCCCCAACCAGCAGAAATAGTTTCTCTCTATCTACCCTATTAGTTCCCCTTACTTTCTTGAAAACTTCGATCAAATCACCCCTTAATCTTCTAAATTCCAGGGAATACAACCCTAGTTTATGTAATCTCTCCTTGTAATTTAACCCTTGGAGTCCAAGTATCATTCTAGTAAATCTACTCTGCACTCCCTCGAAGGCCAATATATCCTTCCTAAGGTGCGGTGCCTAGAACTGAACATAGTACTCCAGGTGTGGGCTAACCAGGGCTTTGTATAGCTTGTAGCATAACTTCTACCCCCTTGTATTTTAGTCCTCTAGATATGAAGGCCAGCATTCCAATAGCCTTTCTGATTATTTTCTGTACCTGTCCATGACATTTTAATGATCTGTGTACATGGACCCCTATGTCCCTTTGGACCTCCACTGTTTCAAGCTTTTTGCCATTTAGAAAGTATTCTGATTTATCCTTTTTAGGTCCAAAGTGGACGACCTCACACTTGCTTACATTGAAATCCATTTGCCAGAGTTTTGCCCACTCACTTAATCTATTAATATCTCTCTAATTTTATGCTTTCATCTACACTGGGTACAATGCTGTCTGTATGTCATCGGCAAACTTGGATATGTGGTTCTCTATCCCATCATCTAAGTTGTTAATAAACACATTGAATAGTCTATCTATTTTTATTCTATCCAATATTGCTACTACCTCCTCCTTTACTGCTACAATGGCAGCATCCTCTTCGCTAGTGAAGACGAATGCATAGTATTCATTTAGTGCCTCAGCTATGCCCTTTGCCTCCATAAGAACATCTCCTTTTTTGTCTCTAATCAGTCCCGTGCTTCCTTCAACTATCGTTTTACTATTTATATGTTTATAAAAGACTTTTGGGTTCCCTTTTATGCTAGCCGCTAATCTATTCTCATACTCTCTCTTTGCCTCTCTTATTCCCTTTTTTAGATCTCCTCAGTACTTTCTGTATTCAGCCTGGTTCTCTACTGTATTATGTATCTTACATTTATCATAAGCCTCCTTTTTCTGTTTCATTTTAATTTCTATATCTTTAGTCATCCAGGGAACTCTAGCTTTGGATGCCCTTCCTTTCCCCCTCGCAGGGATGTGTCTACTCTGTATCCGAACCAACTCCTCCTTGAAGGCCTCCCATTGTTCAATTACTGCTTTGCCTGCCAATTTTTTGATTCCAATCCACCTGGGCAAGATCTGTTTTTAACTCACTGAAATTTGCCCCCCTCCAGTTAAATGTTTTCATGTTTGATTTTTTCTTGTCCTTTTCCATAACTATTCTAAACCTAATGATAGCATGATCACTATTCCCCAAATGCTCCCCCACTGAAACATGCTCCACCTGCCCTACTGCATTCCCCAGGTGTCAACTGGTATTCAACACTGAATACCGCACTCCCAGGGGACTCCTGCACTGTCTGCCTGTTTCTCCTAGGCTGTTTGGTGGTCACCCACTCCCTCTCTGCCTGAACTCTCTGTAGCTGCGGGGTGACCACCTCCTGAAATGTGCTATCCATGAAACTCTCAGCTTCCCGTAAGCACTGTAGTGACGCCAGCCGCCCCTCAAACTCAGAAACTCTGAGCTCGAGCTCGAGCAGTTGGCGTCACTTCCTGCACATGTGGTTTTTCAGGATACACAATGTTCTGGAGTTCCCACATGGCACAGGGTGTGCACATGACGGGCCCAAGCTGTCCTGCCATGTTAGCTAAGTTATTTAAACTGTTTGTTGAGCATTAAGGCACTTTACTGTTTATCTGACATTAACCACTAAAAAACACTAATGAACCACTAAAAAATACTAACCACTAAAAACACGAAGTAATCAACTAAATACTTACTAACTTACCCTTGGCGCTCCTCCTTGTCGTGACGTCACTTTGACTTTTTCTTAGTTTTTGATTCCTCGCGCAGTTCCCTTTATGCTCCGCTCAGTCTTCGTCTATAGTTTTTTGGTTTAAATTACTTAGTACTTCCTTCCCCCCTCTGCATGTAATTCCCACATTCCCAAATTCCCTTCACGTACTGTGGCAGAATTGAAGAAGTCCTGAAGGACATAGCTGCCAGACTGGGCCTGCGGCAGGTGGTGAGCGAACCAGCACGAGGGAAAAACCTGCTTGACCTCGTGCTCACCAATCTACCTGTCGCAGATGCATCTGTCCATGACAGTATTGGTAGGAGTGACCACCGCACAGTCCTCGTGGAGATGAAGTCCCGTCTTCACACTGAGGAACCATCCAAAGTGTTGTGTGGCACTACCACCGTGCTAAATGGGATAGATTCAGAACATATCTAGCAGTTCAAAACTGGGCATCCATGAGGTGCTGTGGGCCATCAGCAGCAGCAGAATTGTATTCCAGCACAATCTGTAACCTCATGGCCAGGCATATTCCTCACTCTACCATTACCAACAAGCCAGGGGATCAACCCTGGTTCAATGAGGAGTGTAGAAGAGCATGCCAGGAGCAGCACCAGGCATACCTAAAAATGAGGTGCCAACCTGGTGAAGCTACAACACAGGACTACATGCATTCTAAACAGCGCAAGCAACATGCTATAGACAAGAGCTAAGCGATTCCACAACCAACGGATCAGATCAAAGCTCTGCAGTCCTGCCACATCCAGTCGTGAATGGTGGTGGACAATTAAACAACTAACAGGAGGAGGAGGCTCTGTAAACATCCCCATCCTCAATGATGGCGGAGTCCAGCATATGAGTGCAAAAGATAAGGCTGAAGTGTTTGCAACCATCTTCAGCCAGAAGTGCCGAGTGGATGATCCATCTCGGCCTCCTCCCGATATCCCCACCATCACAGAAGCCAGTCTTCAGCCAATTCGATTCACTCCACGTCATATCAAGAAACGGCTGAGTGCACTGGATACAGCAAAGGATATGGACCCCGACAACATCCCGGCTGTAGTGCTGAAGACTTGTGCTCCAGAACTAGCCGCGCCTCTAGCCAAATTGTTCCAGTACAGCTACAACACTGGCATCTACCCGACAATGTGGAAAATTGCCCAGGTATGTCCTGTCCACAAAAAGCAGGACAAATCTAATCCAACCAATTACCACCCTATCAGCTTACACTCAATTAGAAAAGTGACGGAAGGCGTCGTCGACAATGCTATCAAGCGGCACTTACTCACCAATAACCTGCTCACCGATGCTCAGTTTGGGTTCCGCCAGCGCCACTTGGCTCCAGACCTCATTACAGCCTTGGTCCAAACAGAGACAAAAGAACTGAATTCCAGAGGTGAGATGAGAGTGACTGCCCTTGACATCAAGGCAGCATTTGACCAAGTGTGGCACCAAGGAGCCCTAGTAAAATTGAAGTCAATGGGAATCAGGGGGAAGCTCTCCAGTGGCTGGAGTCATACCTAGCACAAAGGAAGATGGTAGTGGTTGTTGGAGGCCAATCATCTCAGCCCCAGGACATTGCTGCAGGAGTTCCTCAGGGCAGTGTCCTGGGCCCAACCATCTTCAGCTGCTTCATCAATGACCTTCCCTCCATCATAAGGTCAGAAATGGGGATGTTCGCTGATGACTGCACAGTGTTCAATTCCATTTGCAACCCCTCAGATAATTAAGCAGTCCGTGCCCACATGCAGCAAGACCTGGACAACATCCAGGCTTGGGCTGATAATTGGCACGTAACATTTGCACCAGACAAGTGCCAGGCAATGACTATCTCCAACAAGAGAGAGTCTAACCACGTCCCCTTGACATTCAACGGCATTACCATCGCCGAATCCCCCACCATCAACATCCAGGGGGTCACCATTGACCAGAAACTTAACTGGACCAGCCACATAAATACTGTGGCTACAAGAACAGGTCAGAGGCTGGGTATTCTGCAGCGAGTGACTAACCTCCTGACTCCCCAAAGCCTTTCCACCATCTACAAGGCACGAGTCAGGAGTGTGATGGAATACTCTTCACTTGCCTGGATGAGTGCAGCTCCAACAACACTCAAGAAGCTCGACACCATCCAGGACAAAGCAGCCCGCTTGATTGGCACCCCATCCACCACCCTAAACATTCACTCCCTTCACCACTGGCGCACTGTGGCTGCAGTGTGTACCATCTACAGGATGCACTGCAGCAACTCGCCAAGGCTTCTTCGACAGCACCTCCCAAACCCATGACCTCTACCACCTAGAAAGACAAGGGCAGCAGGCACATGGGAACAACACCACCTGCACATTCCCCTCCAAGTCACACACCATCCTGACTTGGAAATATATCGCCGTTCCTTCATCGTCGCTGGATCAAAATCCTGGAACTCCCTTCCCAACAGCACCTGTGGGAGAACCTTCATCACACGGACTGCAGCGGTTCAAGGCGGCGGCTCACCATCACCTTCTCAAGGGCAATAAATGCTGGCCTCGCCAGCGACGCCCGCATCCCACGAACAAATAAAAAAGTAATTGCTATTCATTCCACAATGCACGTGAGAATTACAAGGACACAATGTGATGCAAACAGATCAGTTTATTGAGTTATTACATAAAAATTGGAAAAGTTGATCAATTCACAATCATGCTGCTAATGTTGACAAAAAAATATTAATTTTGGCTCAGATTGTTGCACACACCTTTCATTATGACCAGTATGTGATTAATCTATAGGCCAAACAGTTAAAAAAAAATACTCTTCTACAAACTATACAGAGGAAATCGTTTTATAAATGCTTACTTTCATACATGCCTATACACTACATTTGTTATTGTGACAGCATTAACGCTATCCTGGTGTTTTTACTTGTTGGGACCATGGTATATGCTGTCAGGTATATCACTTACAATATTTTTAACCTAATCATAACTTGTTTAAAAGATCAGGCATGGACATGACAAATAACTGCAAACACTTATTATGAGACCTGCTGCCATAATCCGAGATCAAGCAATTCAATCTTTGACGTTTGTTGGTTCCCAGTTATATTCCTAGTCAGCTACGCTATCATATTTATTTCTCTTCTTTTAGATTTTATATGCAGAAGCAAATATAAGTCTAATTTGCAGTTATTAAAAACATTTTAAAACAAGACAGCAAGCAGAGGTGGTGGTCACTGAGGGTTGGAATAGAGTAGTGACAGTCATAAGGAAAAGTGTATCACTTCATTTTGAGCTGAGGGGAGGAAGAAAGGATGGAACATCATTCCTCCAGTCTCTTGTCACTTTATTCTGTAAATGCATTCAGAAATGTCAAAATTGGCGCTAGGAGGAGAGCTACCGATTTGGAAGTTAATTTGTACAATTTATAAATGGAGAATGGATCTGGGGCTTAATCCAAGCTCAATTTACCACTGGAAAGATTAAGTATTAGAAAACTCCATAAAATTAGTTGGGTATGGAATCCAGTATATTCCCGGGGAGATTTCTTTTCATCTAAGAATAATTGGCAGTGACATCTGCACTCAATAATAGGCTCAGTCTAAAAATTACTCCAAAGACAGACTGTAGTCCCAGCTGATTGACTTATTTTCAGCTGTTAAGAAACTTTACAGATATGTGTAAACAGGCTCTTAAACCATTAAATCTAATAAAAATGTGCTGTCATCAAGGAGCTAAGTCGTGATTTATCGTGGCTTTTGTTTGCTTACCAATTGTTATATCCTGCATTTTAATAAAATGTAATCATATTCCAATTTTCTGTAATGCAGAAAAAATGGTTCCTACAAATTCTGGAATGAATATTAAAATTTTGGCACTGTTTGCATTTTGGATGAACTGAAGTCAAATACAGTTGTTTTATGATGAGTAACTCCAGCTATTTTGATTCAAATAACCAAATAGAATTCAAGCTCATCTGCTACATTGATAATAATGGATATATCGGAGTGCTTGGAAGGCAGTAACTGCTCTAAGGATTTAGATGATGATATAAACCATAAATCTTTCCCTCCCTTTGAAGGTGATACTGCATGCGAGAGTACAGTTCCACAGCACTGACAACCCCCTGGTACCATGCTCAAGTGGCAATTCTTCATTGTTGAGTCCAAACCCCAGACAATGAGTGCCAGTAAATTATTTGACTGTGGAATGGGTACACAGCCAAAATGCAATCTTGCCCACATACAGATACTTTCCAGTAGAGCTCTTTTAATGATCAGGAGCCAATTTTTCCTTGTCTTTAGCTTAGGGACACTGAAGCTAATAAGTGCTGCCACCACTATCCCTCAGCCAATTCAATACAGGGCGGAGGTCAAACCTGGGACTTTTATGGTCTGCAATGCTCAGCCCCACACAGTGCATGCACCCACTGAGTTATTGGTGGAGACCTGAGATTGCAGTTTTGTAGATATTTGCATGAGTGAGATTTTTTTTTAAAATGACAACTGAAACATTTCTTAATACCGATAATTCCTTGAAATGTAACTTTGAAATTCATATATTTTACTTTTATTTCATGAAGCAAGAATATTTTGATGTAGTTAAAATGGCTGTACATATGTTTGATCCATTGTACATCTTTTACTGTACACATTTCTCATAAATTGGCTAAGACCTTTCATTTTTACCCATGCTCTGGTCACAGTTTTGCCCCTTACCACATCCATGTTAACAATCTGAAAGATAAGTTGGTCTGAGCCACACAGCTCTTGACAGCTGCCTGTCAATGCTGCTTTTTATCAGTTTATGAAAGACTACGTGGAGTAGAAAAGGTTCACTACTGATTGTTCCTCATCACTGATATGTAATGCTCCACTACAGTGAGGTAGCCCGGCAAAAAGTGACAAAAATACAAAAGATTCTATCTTTGCTTTGCTCCATGGGAACCCATTGTTGCAACATAAGAGCTGCTGGGTTATCTAAAAATGAATTTATGTAAAAGTTAGAAGTTATTAAACAATTAATTTCATGTTAAATTGAACTTATAATTTTATTGTAATAATTAAAATTAGTAACTGCTGAAAATAGCTAAAGCCCATGACAAAGAATCTGACTATTTTGATGTGCAATGACACCAATGAATTATACAATTTACAAGATCAATCTGTCCTCCCCTCCTTCCTGAATCACCTGACCAACAGAATTCTGGTTTTGCTGTTTTTGAAAGCATTGTTTCTTGCATTCCATCAGTTGCTCAAAATCTCTCCACATTTTAACCTGCTTCATGTTTGGGCCATGGCTCTCCCGCACAGCTTTCTGCTTCTCTCGTAGTTTCTAGGAGAAAAGAAAAAAGTTTCAGCTAAGGTCATTATAAATATTCATAGTGCACAGACAAGCAGCATTATAAAATGCAAGAATGCCCAACAATTCATATCATAACAAATGTCCGTCGCTGAGGTATCTAACACAGGTGAGATCAATAAACTGGAAGGCAACTTAAAACACCGCTTAAGACACATTATACAGATTGATTTAAGAGCAACAAATTGCCTGCTAGTTTCAACTGGGGAATGTTGTGTACGGACCTAGATAGCAGTAAAAAGAATCTCAGAACATTAGAAAAGAAAGAGGATTTAAAAAGAAATTCTGGAAATTTCTGTAACAATTACAGAACAATACGCGACAGGTATCTCAAATTATTAAGGCCATTGATAACATGCAAGTAGATGGATTGTTTGAAGTAACGCAGCTGTGTAGAATTAGGAGCCACCCAGTAAGATTGAGGGAGAGGGGGGAGAGGGGAGGAGGGAGAGGGAGAGGGGAGGAGGGAGAGGGAGAGGAGGGAGAGGGGGGGGGGGAGGGAGAGGAGGGAGAGGGGGGGGGGGGAGGGAGAGGGAGAGGGGGGGGGAGGGAGAGGGAGGGGGGGGGGGGAGGGAGAGGGGGGGGGGGGAAGGGAGAGGGGGGGGGGGAGGGAGAGGGGGGGGGGGGAGGGAGGGGGGGGGAGGGAGAGGAGAGGGGGGGGGGGAGGGAGGGGGGGGGAGGGAGAGGGGGGGAGGGAGAGGGGAGGGGGAGGGAGGGGGAGGGAGGGAGGGGGAGGGAGGGAGGGGGAGGGAGGGAGGGGGAGGGAGGGAGGGGGAGGGAGGGAGGGGGAGGGAGGGAGGGAGGAATAGGAGGGAGAGAGGGGAGAGGGAGGGAGGGAGGGAGGGAGGGAGGGAGGGAGGGAGGGAGGGAGGGAGGGAGGGGAGGGGGGAGGGGGAGGAGGGAGGAGGGAGGAGGGAGGGGGGAGGAGGGAGGGGGGAGGGGGGAGGAGGGAGGGGGGAGGGGGGAGGAGGGAGGGGGGAGGAAGAGCGGGGGAGGGGGAGGGGAGGAAGAGCGGGGGGAGGGGGAGGGGAGGAAGAGCGGGGGGAGGGGGAGGGGAGGAAGAGCGGGGGGAGGAAGAGCGGGGGGAGGAAGAGCGGGGTGTGGGGGGAGGAAGAGCAGGGAAGGAGGGTGTGGAGGGGGGAAGGAGGGTGTGGAGGGGGGAAGGAGGGTGTGGAGGGGGGAAGGGAGGGTGTGGAGGGGGGAAGGAGGGTGTGGAGGGGGGAAGGAGGGTGTGGAGGGGGGAAGGAGGGTGTGGAGGGGGGAAGGAGGGTGTGGAGGGGGGAAGGAGGGTGTGGAGGGGGGAAGGAGGGTGTGGAGGGGGGAAGGAGGGTGTGGAGGGGGGAAGGAGGGTGTGGAGGGGGGAAGGAGGGTGTGGAGGGGGGAAGGAGGAGGAGGTGGTGGTGTGGGAGGAGGAGGAGGAGGAGGAGGTGGTGTGGGGGAGGAGGAGGTGGTGGTGTGGGGGAGGAGGAGGTGGTGGTGTGGGGGAGGAGGTGGTGGTGGTGTGGGGGAGGAGGTGGTGGTGGTGTGGGGGAGGAGGTGGTGGTGGTGTGGGGGAGGAGGTGGTGGTGGTGTGGGGGAGGAGGAGGTGGTGGTGTGGGGGAGGAGGAGGTGGTGGTGTGGGGGAGGAGGAGGAGGGGGGAGAGAGGAGGAGGAGGAGGTGGTGTGGGGGAGGAGGAGGAGGTGGGAGGAGGAGGAGGAGGAGGTGGGAGGAGGAGGAGGAGGAGGGGGGAGAGAGGAGGAGGGGGGAGAGAGGAGGAGGTGTGGGGGAGGAGGAGGAGGTGGGAGGGGGAGGAGGAGGAGGTGGGAGGAGGAGGAGGAGGAGGAGGTGGTGTGGGGGAGGAGGAGGTGGTGTGGGGGAGGAGGAGGTGGTGTGGGGGAGGAGGAGGAGGGAGGAGGAGGAGGGAGGAGGTGGTGTGG
The DNA here is from genome assembly GCF_035084215.1 of Heptranchias perlo. Lineage (NCBI taxonomy): Eukaryota > Metazoa > Chordata > Chondrichthyes > Hexanchiformes > Hexanchidae > Heptranchias > Heptranchias perlo. The sequence continues at coordinate 26,475,931 of NC_090349.1, read as the reverse complement.
GGGAGGAGGAGGTGGTGTGGGGGAGGAGGAGGAGGGAGGAGGAGGAGGTGGTGTGGGGGAGGAGGAGGAGGGAGGAGGAGGAGGTGGTGTGGGGGAGGAGGAGGAGGAGGTGGTGTGGGGGAGGAGGAGGAGGGAGGAGGAGGAGGTGGTGTGGGGGAGGAGGAGGAGGGAGGAGGAGGAGGGAGGAGGAGGAGGGAGGAGGAGGAGGGAGGAGGAGGAGGGAGGAGGGGGAGGAGGAGGAGGAGGGGGAGGAGGGGGGAGGAGGGAGGAGGGGGAGGAGGGGGGAGGAGGGAGGAGGAGGAGGGAGGAGGGAGGAGGAGGAGGAGGAGGAGGAGGAGGGGGGAGAGGAGGAGGGGGGGAGAGGAGGAGGAGGTGGGAGGAGGAGGAGGAGGAGGAGGAGGAGGAGGAGGAGGAGGAGGAGGTGGTGTGGGGGAGGAGGAGGAGGGAGGAGGAGGAGGGAGGAGGTGGTGTGGGGAGGAGGAGGTGGTGTGGGGGAGGAGGAGGTGGTGTGGGGGAGGAGGAGGAGGGAGGAGGAGGAGGGAGGAGGAGGTGGTGTGGGGGAGGAGGAGGAGGGAGGAGGAGGAGGGAGGAGGAGGAGGGAGGAGGGAGGAGGAGGAGGAGGGGGAGGAGGGGGAGGAGGAGGAGGAGGGGGAGGAGGGGGAGGAGGGAGGAGGAGGAGGGAGGAGGAGGAGGAGGAGGAGGGGAGGAGGGGGAGGAGGAGGAGGAGGAGGAGGGAGAGGAGGAGGAGGGAGGAGGGGAGGAGGGGGAGGAGGAGGAGGAGGAGGAGGAGGAGAGGAGGAGGAGGAGGAGGGGGAGGAGGAGGGGAGGAGGAGGGGAGGAGGAGGAGGAGGAGGAGGAGGAGGAGGAGGAGGAGGAGGGAGGAGGAGGGAGAGGAGGAGGAGGAGGAGGAGGAGAGGAGGGAGGAGGAGGAGGGAGGAGGAGGGAGAGGAGGAGGAGGAGGAGGAGGAGGAGGAGGAGGAGGAGGAGGAGGAGGAGGAGGAGGAGGAGGAGGAGGAGGAGGAGGAGGAGGAGGAGGAGGAGGAGGGAGGAGGGAGGAGGAGGAGGGAGGAGGAGGAGGAGGAGGAGGAGGAGGAGGAGGAGGAGGAGGAGAGGAGGAGGAGGAGAGGAGGAGGAGGAGGAGGAGGAGGAGGAGGGGAGGAGGAGGAGGAGGTGGTGTGGGGGAGGAGGTGGTGGTGGTGGTGGTGGGGGAGGAGGAGGTGTGGTGGTGTGTGGGGGAGGAGGAGGAGGTGGTGGTGGTGTGGGAGGAGGAGGAGGTGGTGGTGTGGGGGAGGAGGAGGTCGGTGGTGTGTGGGGGAGGAGGAGGAGGTGGTGGTGTGGGGGAGGAGGAGGAGGAGTGGTGTGTGGTCGGAGTGTGGGAGGAGGAGGAAGTGGTGGTGTGGAGGAGGAGGAGGAGTGGTGGAGGAGGAGGAGGAGGGGGTGGAGGAGGAGGAGGAGGGGGTGTGGGAGGGGAGGAGGAGGGGGTGAAGCAGGAAGGGAAGATACATGCAGGAGATTCCAGCAAAAGTGTGTATGGGCCCGATAGCCTTTTCTCATCCTAGATATATAATGTAACATTCATGCAGGTTCAACATAATTCCTCTCTTTCTAGGCTCAATATATCCAAATTCTCTTTCCACATCACTGGTTTTCAAACTTTACTATGAGGAGGACAGCCTGCAAATACTGACATTGCTACAGGCCACTGTCAGCAAACCACAGGTACAGTGCAGAAATGCCTCTCCAGCAACAGGAACACTATGCTCGTTAATCGGCCTCAGAAAAAAACCCAGAAAAAGATACCTAGGTACTTCTCTGGAGCAAAGGTGACTGATCTGATGTCTTTCTTCTGGTGGGTCGATACACTTAGTTCCAGCTTTATAAAGTCCAGTAGGTTGTTAGCATGTTCAAGATGTTTTCTAGACAAAAGTTTTATTTGCATTTTGTGGGCTTCATTGCATCTTCAGAGGGGATTGCAAGGTAGATACTGTGCTTCCAAGTGCTGCTGGTGTCAAAGCAGGTAAACTGGTTTTGATGATGGTAATCCTTTCCAAACGAGGACTTCCGTGTTTGCTGTTCCTCTTCTTGCACATCATCACCATGTGCACATTTTAAGAAACATTGTATGCCACTACTGCTGCTAAATACTGCACGACTGAGCAGAGAGAGAGCACAACAATACGCTGTGATGCCACGCAGTTGATGACATGACAACCTCCAGTGACTTAGTGATTTACATGGTCATAGCATAGATTCTTCCAATTGCCTTCCGGGATCTACGTATGGAGTACTGATTCTTAAGGAATTACTGACAAAAACCCAGATTTCATGCTATGACCTTGTGGACATCAGTTGAGTACTACTGTTCCACAGTCCCATTTTTTAATGCAATACATTTTGTTTTACATATGTTTTCCATATCCTACTTATAGCCTAGTGTATTACAATTGTTGTGTATGCCAGTAAACAGTTGTTTTTATTAGTTTTCCTGAACCGTGTCCTGCTATCTATTTCATGTTCACTACTGAGTTCATTACGTACCGTATTTTTGTCCCCATTGACTTGCCCTGTACTGAAAATGGGTAAAAATAGCACTTGACATTATTTTGCTATTTTGCTTGCAGTAATCACGAATTCATCAATCTGGGGCCAGACGGCACGTTTTAATTAGTGGAAAGACTAATGGTATCCACTCATCTCTGCATTAGCTGATTCCTCTCTGATTAAATCTTACCACATTTAGCACTACATTACTTTTTCGACCCATTAGCGCAAGGATTGAAACCCACCACCTTTTGTGGGCAATCGGGTCCATAATTTTACATTTTTTATGTGGCAACATTTCAGTCACTAAACAAGTGACATATCAACACAAGTGACATATTAAAGTGGATTGCTTGCCACATTAACTCACAGCACAAGAGTATACATATTCTAACTGTTTAGCTGGAGTGTACTGATCAAATATTGTTCTTGTGATCTTCAGTGTGTACCGGAAACATCTTTAAAGTACACACTACACAAATTATCAGCATTACTGTCAAACCCAATTCTTTTTAGTAGCAAGTAAAATTTTCAACAAAAATACTTGTTCTAAATTATGTAGTTTAATCCAAAATCTGATGCATTGCTATAAACAGGAAACTGCCCTTAAGCAATTTCCTGTAAAGTGGGTTAAGCTATATCATAACATTTAATCCTTAAGTCTATATTTTCTCACACGCACACACATACACCTCTTCCTCTGGTGAAGCAATTAAAAAATAACAGTAGCTATCATTCTGTTTTTGGACAAATTAGTCGAACTTGTTCCAGTAAGTAAAATACATGCAATCACTACCCCCTTCTCCATCTCTGCAAATTTACACATTTGCTGTGCACCCCTTCCCACTTTTCTGGAACACAAATTATAGCATGACAATATTTTATGGAAGTAGGCGGCCTTTGTGATGGAGAGGATATGGAGTCATAAGTTCAGCTCAGGGTCAACCACAATTTACACTATATCACCTGTAAGCAAAAATGACCAGGAAAGCTGCTGTATTGTCATAAAATCCCAAATTGTTCACTAGTGTCCTTCAGGGAAGGAAACCTGCCATCCCTACTCAGCCTGGCTTACACATGACTCAAGTCCACACTACATGACTGTCTCTTAATGACCTTTGAAGTGACCTGTCAAACCACTCACTTGCAAAACAAAATTGCTTTAAAACACAAAGCACTCTCCAGCCAAGCTGTTCCAGTTCAGCTATGAGACTAGCATCTACCTAACAATGTGGAAATTTGCCTAGGCTTCTGCCTCTGCCACAGCACTGAAACGGCCCTAAATCAAAGTCACAAATCAAATCCTCTGTGACTGTGAACGTGGTGTATTATCCTTCTCGAGCTGTCTGCAGCCTTTAACACGTTGGACCACACCATCCTCCTCCGTTGTCCAGCTGAGTGGGATTGCCCTTGCTTGGTTCTACTCTTACCTATCCAGTTGTGGCCAGAGAATCTCTTGAAATGGCTTCTCTTCCCGCACCATTACCTCTGGAGTTCCCCAAGGATCTATCCTCGGCCCCCTCCTATTTCTCATCTACATGCTGCCTCTCGGTGACATCATCTGCAGACACAACATCAGGTTCCACAAGTACGGTGACGATACCCTGCTCAATCTCACTACCACCTCTCAATCCCTCCACTGTCTCGGTGTTGTCAGCCTGTCCAACATCCAGTCCTGTTTGAGGCAAAATTTCCTCCTGTTAAATATCGTCTTTGGCCCCTACCACAAACTCCATTTCCTAGTCACCGATTACATCCCCCTCCCTGGCCGCTGCCTCAGGCTGAACCAGAATGTTTGCAACCCCGGTGTCCTATTTGACCCTGAGCTGAACTTATGACTCCATATCCTCTCCATCACAAAGGCCGCCTACTTCCACCTCCGTAGTATCACCCGTCTCCACCCTTGCCTCAGTCCATCTGCTGCTGAAACCCTCATCCATGCTCTTGTTACCTCCAGACTCGATTATTCCAATACTCTCCTGGCCGGCCTCCCATCTTCCACCCTCCATACACGTGAGCTTGTCCAAAACTCTGCAGCCCATATCCTAACACGCACAAAGTTCCGTTCACACCCCTTTGCTCGCTGACCTATACTGGCTCCCAGTCCACCAACGCCTCAATTTTAAAATTCTCATCCTTGTGTTCAAATCCCTCCATAGCCTTGCCCCTCCGTATCTTAGTAACTTCCTTCAGCCCTACAACCTTCCGAGAACTCTGCATTCCACCACATCAGGTCTTGTCCATCCTCCACTTCCATCACCCCACCATTGGCGGCCATGCCTTCAGCCGTCTAGGCCCTAAGCTCTGGAATTCTCTCCCCAAATCTCTTTGCCTCGCCACTTCTCTCCCCTCCTTTAAGATGCTGGTTAAGAGCTACCTTTTGTCCAAGGGTTTGGTCTCCAGTCCTAACGTCTCCTCCTTTGGCTCGATGTTAATTTTTGTATGATTGCGCTCCCGTGAAGTGCCTTGGGACGTTTTACAACGTTAGAGGTGCTATGTCAATGCTAGTTGTTGTTGACTGCCCTCAGTTGGTTCCACTCTCACATATACCACCGTAGCCAGAGCATCTGCAGCAGTGGCTTCTATGGCTCCTCTTCCCGGCCCTGCACCATTACCTGTGGAGTCCCCCAAGGATCTATCCTTGGCTCCCCCCTCTTCCTTATCTACATATTGCCCCTCGTCTGAAGACATGGGATCAATTTAAACATGTAAGAACATAAGAATATAAGAAATAGGAGCAGGAGTAGGCCATACAGCTCCTCGAGCCTGCTCCGCCATTCAATGAGATCATGGCTGATCTTTGACCTCAACTCCACTTTCCTGCCCGATCCCCATATCCCTTGATTCCCCTAGAGTCAAAAAATTTATCTAGCTCAGCCTTGACAATACTCAATAACTGAGCATCCACAGCCCTTTGGGTAGAGAATTCCAAAGATTCACAACCCTCTGAGTGAAGAAATTCCTCATCTCAGTCTTAAATGTCTGACCCCTTATCCTGAGACTATGTCCCCTAGTTGTAGACCCTAGAGGAAACAGCCTCTCAGCATCTACCCTGTCAAGCCCTCTTAGAATCTTATATGTTTCAATGAGATCACCTCTCATTCTTCTAAATACGAGAGTATAAGCCCATTCTACTCAATCTCTCCTTATAGGATAACCCTCTCATTCCAGGAATCAATCTAGTGAACCTTCGTTGCACCACCTCTAAGGCAAGTATATCTTTCCTTCGGTAAGGCAAGTATATCTTTCCTTCGGTAAGGCGACCAAAACTGTACACAGTACTCCAGGTGAGGTCTCACCAAAGCCCTGTACAATTGCAGCAAGACTTCCTTATTCTTGTACTCCAACCCCCTTGCAATAAAGGCCAACATACCATTTGCCTTCCTAACTACTTGCTGTACCTGCAAGTTAACTTTCTGTGTTTCATGTACAAGGACACCCAAATCCCTCTGAAGACCAACATTTAATAGTTTCTCACCATTTAAAAAATATTCTGTTTTTCTATTCTTCCTACCAAAGTGAATAACCTCACATTTCTCCACATAATACTCCATCTGCCACCTTCTTGCCCACTCACTTAACCTGTCTCTATCCCTTTCCCTGTACGTTGACAGCACTCAGCTCTCCCCTCCACTGCCTCTGTGTTGTCAGAATGTATGTCCGACATCCAGTCCTGGATAAACCGAAATTTCCTCCAGTTAAACATCGAGATGACGGAAACCATCATCTTCGGCCCCCGCCACAAACTCCATTCTCTTGCCACTGATTCCATCCTCCTCCCTAACCGCCGTTTCAAGTTGAACCAGACGGTTTGCAACTTGGCATCCTATTTGACCCAGTGCTGAGCCTCGGACCCCATATTCTCCCCATCATAAAGACCCCCTACTTCCACCCCTGCCTCAGCCCATCTGTTGAAACCATGACCCATCCCTATGTCACCTCCAAACTCGACTATTTCAATGCTCTCCTGGCTGGCCTCCCAAATTCCACCCTCCATAAACTTGAGCTCATCCAAAACTTTGACCTGTACCAACTAGAAGGGAAAGAGCCAGTTTCACTCCAAATCACACGCCTGACCTGTTGGGTAGTAAATGCAGCCTTCCACATCCTAAGGACAAATTTTAAAAAACTGATCTAACTATTACTATAATTAATTAACTGTAATCGGGGTAAGTAAACAGTAAGTAAAATAATAAGAGTATCTAAAGGGAGTTTAGAAAAAAAAGTTTCTAAATATAATGGACAGGCAGCTGAGACCCATTGCCTTCAATTCCTGCGCCATGTGGGAACTTCAGGACGCTTCATGTGTCCTGGAGGGCCACATGTGCAGGAAATGCCTTCAGTTGCTCGAGCTCAAGCTGAGGATTTCTGAGCTTGAGGGGCAGCTGGAGTCACTGCAGAGCATAAGGGAGGCTGAAGGTTTCCTGGGTCATATGTTCCAGGAGGTGGTCACCCTGTAGCCACATAGAGTTCAGGATAGCAAGTGGGTGGCCAACCGAAAGGTTAGGAAGAGGCAGGAAGTGCAGGAATCTTCTGGGTGTGTGGCACTCTCAAACCAGTATTCAGCATGAGGGTGACGACACCTCGAAGGAGTGCAGTCCTGAGCATGGCACCATGGGGAAATGGACTGCAAAGGGGGGTACAGTGAAGTATAGAAATGCAGTAGTCATAGGGGATTTGATAGTCAGGGGATTTGATAGTCAGGGGACATACAGGCATTTCTATGACCGTTGACCTGAGTCCTGCATGGTGTGTTGCCTCCCTGGTGCCAGGGTAAAGGAAATCATGGAGAGGGTTGCAGAACATTCTGCGTGGGGGGGGGGGGGGGGGGGGGAAGGGGAACAGCCAGAAGTCGTGGTCCATGCAGGATCTCATCCCTTTTCTTTCCTATGTCGTGGTCCAACGACATAGGAAAGAAAAGGGATGAGATCCTGCGGCTAGAATTTCAGGAGCAAGGGAGGAAGTTAAAAAGCAGGACCTCAAAAGGTAGTAATCTTAGGATTACTCCCAGTGCCACGCGTTAGTGAGAACAGAAATAGGAAGATAAGGCAGGTTAATCTGTGGCTAGAGACACGGTGCAGGATGGAGGGCTTCAGATTCTTGGGGCACTGGGACCAGTTCTGGGGCATTGGGACCTGTTCAAGAAGGACGGGTTGCACCGCAACAGAGCTGGGACCAATGTCCTTGTGGGGAGGTTCACTAGGCTGTGGGGGAGGGTTTAATCTAATTTGGCAGGGAGATGGGCACCAGGATGTAGCATTAGAAAGGAGAAACAAGGTGCACAAAGGATTGGGAGAGACAGATAGCACTAGAGTAAGAAATAGGTGGGATCAGACTAAGAAAGAATAGGAGAAGGTCCAAGATAGGTTTAGAGTGTACGTGTGTAAACGCTTGAAGCGTCGTAAATAAGGTTGGTGAGCTGCAGGCACAAATAGCCACATGGGAATATGATGTAGTGGTGATAACGAAGACCTGGCTCAAAAAAAGGGCAGGATTGGGTACTAAATATACCTGGATACAAGGTGTTCAGGAAAGATAGGGGAGGAAAAAAAGGAGTGGGGGGGGGGGGGTGGCAGTACTAAATAAGGAGAATACTGCAGTGCTGGAGAGAGAGAGGATGTCCTTGAGGAGTCAAGGACAGAATCTATTTGGTCAGAGTTAAAAAAAAACAATAGAGGTGCCATTACACTGCTGAGTGTATTCTGTAGTGGAAAGGATATAGAGGAGCAAATTTGCAGGGAAATTACAGAGAGGTGCAAGAACTAGAGTAGTGATAATGGGGTACTTCAACTATCCTAATATAGACTGGGATAGTAATAGTGTAAAGGGCAAGGAGGGAGAGGAATTTCTGAAGTGTGTTCAGGAGAACTTTCTTGATCAGTATGTTTCTGGCCCAATGAGGAAGGAGGCATTGCTGGATCTGATTCTGGGGAATAAGGTGGGTCAAGAGGAGCAAGTGTCAGTGGGGGAACATTTAGGGAACAGTGATCACAGTATCATAAGGTTTAGATTAGCCAAGGAAAAGGACAAGGACCACTCTCAAGTAAAAATACTCAATTGAAGAAGGACCAATTTCAGCAGGTTGAGAATGGATCTAGCCCGGGTAAATTGGAATCAAAGATTGGCAGACAAAACTGTAATCAAACAATGGGCGGCCTTTAAAGACTAATGGTTTGGGTAGAGTCTAGGGACATTCCCATGAGGGAAAAAGGTAGGGCAACCAAAGCCAGAGCTCCCTGGATGACGAAAGAGATAGAAAGATGAATCAGAAAAAAGGGGCGTATGACAGATGTCAGGTTGATAGTACAAATGAGAACCAAGCTGAATGTAGAAAGTATAGAGAAGTGAAAAAGGAAATAAGAGGGGCAAAGAGAGAGTATACAAATAGACTGGCAACTAACATAAAAGGGAATCCAAAAGTCTTCTACAGGCATATAAATAATAAACAGATAGTAAGAGGAGGGGTGGGGTCTATTCGGGGCCAAAAAGGAGATCTACGCATGGAGGCAGAGGGCATGGCTGAGGTACTAAATGAGTACTTTGCATCCATCTTTACCAAGGAAGAAGATGCTGTCAAAGTCACAGTAAAAGAGGAGATAGTTGAGATACTGGATGGGTAAAAACTGATAAAGAGGAAGTACTAGAAAGTCTGGCTGTACTTAAAATAGATAAGTCACCCAGTCCAGATGGGATGCATCCTAGGTTGCTGAGGGAAGTAATGGTGGGAATTGCAGAGGTGCTGGCCATAATCTTCCAATCCTCCTTCGATATGGGGGTGGTGCCAGAGGACTGGAGAATTGCAAACATTACATCCTTTTTCAAAAAAAAGGATGTAAAGGAGAAACCCGGCAACTACAAATCAGTCAGTTTAATCTCGGTGGTGGGGGAGCTTTTAGAAACAATAATCCGGGACAAATTAATAGTCGCTTGGACAAGTGTAGATTGATGAAGGAAAGCCAGCACGGATCTGCTAAAGGCAAATCATGTTTAACTAACTTGATTGAGTTTCTTGATGAGGTAACAGAGAGGATTGATGAGGGCAATGCGGTTGATGCTGCACTCATGGACTTTCAAAAGGCGTTTGATAGAGTGCCACATAATAGGCTTGTCAGCAAAATTGAAGCCCATGGAATAAAAGGGGCAGTGGCAATATGGATACGAAATTGGCTAAGTGACAGGAAATAGAGAGTAGTGGTGAATGATTGTTTTTCGGACTGGAGGAAGGTATACAGTGGTGTTCCCCAGGGGTCGGTACTAGGACTACTGCTCCTTTTGATATATATTAATGACTTGGACTAGGGTGTACAGGGCACAATTTCAAAATCTGCAGATGACACAAAACTTGGAAGTGTAGTAAACAGTGTGGAGAATAGTAATAGACTTCAAGAGGACATAGACAGGCTGTTGAAATGGGCGGACACATGGCAGATGAAATTTAATGCAGAGAAGTGCGAAGTGATACATTTTGGCAGGAAGAATGAGGAGAGGCAATATAAACTAAATGGTACAATTCCAAAGGGGGTGCAGGAACAGAGAGACCTGGGGGTGTATGTGCACAAATCTTTGAAGGTGGCAGGACAGGTTGAGAAAGCGGTTAAAAAAGCATCTGGGATCCTAGGCTTTATAAATAGAGGCATAGAGTACAAAAGCAAGGAAGTTATGTTGAACCATTCATAAAACACTTCTGCGGCCACAACTGGAGTACTGTGTCCAATTCAGGGCACCGCACTTTAGGAAGAATGTGAAGGCATGAGAGAGGGTGCAGAAAAGATTTACTAGAATGGTTCCAGGGATGAGGGACTTCAGCTACGTGGATAGAATGGAGAAACTGGGGTTGTTCTCCTTAGAGCAGAGAAGGTTGAGAGGAGATTGGGTAGAAGTTTTCAAAATGATGAAGGGTTTCGATAAAGTAAATAAGAGACTGATCCCATTGGCGGAAGGGTCTGGAACCAGAGGACACAAATTTAAGGTGATTGGCAAAAGAACCAAAGCTGACATGAGGAAAAACTTTTTTACGCAGCAAGTAGTTATGATCTGGAATGCGCTGCCTGAAAGGGTGGTGAAAGCAGATTTAATCGTGGCTTTCAAAATGGAATTGGATAAATACTTGAAGGGAAAAAATTTGCAGGGCTACGGAGAAAGAGCGGGGGAATGGGACTAACTGGATTGCTCTTACAAAGAACCTGCATGGGCTCAATGGGCCGAATAGCCTCCTTCCGTGCTGTAGTCATTCTATATCACAACAGTCCACAAACCCAGCAGCTTAATCGGTCACAAAAATAGTGTTACACCAAAGTACAATCAGATTGATCATATATTTAATAATTAATATGGGGGGGGGCATTTGTGGCTAGAGAAAGTTAAGAGGATTAAAGAGTGAGAAAATAACATCACAAAAGATAATAACTGAGGAGAAAGGGAAATAAACAGGCTATGCGGTAGTGAGAGACAATAAAACTGTTGTAGAGGGGACAAGAGATAGCAACAAAATTAAATGAGAAAATCAGGAAAAAGAATAAGGGTCAACATTCCAAAAAATCAGAATGAGGATTGAGTGGTATACATGGGAATGCAGAAAACAAGAGTTAGAAACATCAATAACTATGGAGAGATATGATAAAGTAGCTATAATAAAGATGTGTGTTTTTAAGTTTGGACAGGCGTGGGAACTGAAATCTTCCTGGTGTTAACATTTTCAGGAGAGACAGCGGGCGGGGAGTGGGGGGTGGAAATGGGTAGGATGGCAATGTTAGTGAGGAACACAAGGATGTCCTAGGAGATTGCATTAAGACAGAATCCATTTGAATAGATTTAATAAATAGGAAGGAAAATGGTACGATTTCCTGGTGTGTAATAATGGAGATGAAATAAAGATGAAGATCTGCAGGCCATTTAGAGAAATATGTAGGAACAACAAGGCAATTTTAACCATACCAAAATAAACTGGAATAAAGGTAATGCATGTGTTTAAGGTGCAGAATACTTTTTTGAATGCATCCAGGACTACTTCTTAGATCAGTGTTTCTAGTCCAAGAAGGATTGCTTGATTTGATTCTGGGAAATGAAATGGTGCAAATGACTGATGTGAAAGTAGTAGAACAACAATTGGGAAATAGTGAGCACTACATATTAGGTTCGAGTAAGGATAGAAAAGGATAATCAAGATCAAAGATAAGGGTGCTGGAAAAAGACAAAATTCAGTGAAATAAAATGGGATCTGATCCAAATTAACTGGGCAGAAAAGCTAACAAACAGGTTGACAGATCAATAGGAAATCTTGAAATACGAGTTGCATAGAGTACAAAAAACAAATATTCCTATAAAGTGAAAATGGAGGTGCCTCAAGGTATAGAGTTCTAAAGATAAATAGAGCGGTTAGAGCTAAACTAAAACTTAAAAGGGGAGTTAGCTTAAAATTATGGTTAACAATATTAAAGATAATCATTAGGAATATAGAAAGTGTACCAGCGATATTAGAAGGGCTAATAATGAATATATAAAAAACTAGCAGATAATGTGAAAAGAAATAGTAATGGATTTTATAATCTAATATATAATATATACTATGAAAGGTAAAAGAATAGTTAATGGTAGCGTAGGACCACTCAACAACAACAACTTGCATTTATATAGCGCCTTTAACATAGTAAACCGTCCCAAAACGCTTCACAGGAGCGATTATCAAACAAAATTTGATGATCGCTTGGGGATGAAGGAGGGGGTCTGATTGCGGAGAAAGATGGTGGGATTGAGAACATATTTGTACTGCATGAGGATATGGAACAATTGTTAGAGCTAACTGTAGAAAAGGAATCTTTCTGTAAAAAAATTAGTAGAACTGCAGGTGAATAAGTCACTGGGCCCTCATGGCATGCTCCCCAGAGATTCTGGCCACAATTTTTCAATCCTCCTTAAATATTTAAATTGTGCGATGGGACAGAACAGTAGCCAATATAACACTTTTGTTCAGTTATTCTAACATTGGTTGTAAGCAAATTCTTAAAATCCATAATTTGAGATAAAATTAGTCAGCATTTAAAGCTGGGTTAGTCAATGACATCCTGCTTAGATTTTATAAATACAGGTTGTGTTTGACAAATTTAATAGTTTTTGAAGTAGCCAATTGCATAGTTAATCGGTAGGAGTAGAGGGGAGCTGAGGAAAAAATGTTTACCCAGAGGGTGGTAGGGGTCTGGAACTCACTGCCTGAAAAGGTGGTAGAGGCACAAACCCTCACTGCATTTAAAAGGTGCTTGGGTGTGCACTTGAAGTGCCGTAACCTACAAGGCTACGGACCAAGAGCTGGAAAGTGGGATTAGACTGGATAGCTCTTTTTCGGCCGGCACAGGCACAATGGGCTGAATGGCCTCCTTCTGTGCCGTAACTTTCTATGATTCTATGATAAAGGAAATGCAGTAGAGGAGTGGTATGTTGATTTTCAGAAGGTGTTTAATTAGGTATCTCACAAGAGGTTTGTTAGAAAAGTTCAACTGTATAGTATAAGAGGAAATGCAGCAGCATGGATAGAATACTGGTTGACAAATAGGAAACAGAGTTAGCATAAATGGATGTTGTTTAGACTTCAGATGGGTTGGAAGTGGTGCACTCCAGGGGTCAGTGCTAGGTCCACTTTTATCCTCAGTACATGCAGACGATTTGGCCTTGAGTATAGGAAACACAACCTCAAAATCTGCTTTGACACAAAAGCAGATTCACCAGGATGGTGCAGAAGATGGGAAATTGTAGTTATGAGGAGAGACTTGAGACACTGGAATTATTTTTACTGGAGCAGAGAAGGTAAGAGGAGATTTAAAAGATGTTTTTAAAATTATGAAGAATTTTGATAGAGTGAATAAAAATAGACTATTTCCTCTAGTTGGGGAGTCAGTGACAAGGTGTCATTCATTTAAAATTATCACTAAGAGAGTGAGGAAACAGTTTAGCAAAGAAATTTCTTTACTCAGAGGATTGTTGTAACATGGAATGCTTTGCCACTGGCAGTGGCAGAGGCAAAGACCATTGCAACTTCCAAGGGAAAACTGGATAAATATTTGAAACAGAGGAAGATACAAGGCTATGGGAAGAGCACAGAGCAAATAGCAGACACAGTGGGCTGAATAATGTCCTTGTGTCCTGTGTACTTCTTTCCAAATTGATCCATTGATTCTAGGCTTTACAAGCTGCATTCATCTTTCTGTAAGATACTGTTTGTCTGTAACACACGTGGCAAGAGAATCATAGTCGGCAGTAATCTTTTAATGTGATATTAAAATGTTCTGAAATGATTTACTGGAATTACTTTGGAAAGGTTTTATAACCCCCTCTTCTCCCCAGTGTGATCCTCCTCATCAAAGGCTGGACAGCATAGTGTGGGAACATCTTCATGGATCTAATCAATAATGCTTATTTGTTAATCCACCGTAACCCTAATGTAGATGGCCACTTGTACAGACCCAGAGTGGATGGTTCCGCCCAAGCAGCTTTCCCTTTCTGGGAGACTGCTGTGAGACTGGAAAATCTCAGTACCCAGAGAAAACATGAGTAAACTTCATTGAATAATAAAATTCAAACTCAGGTCACTAAGTAGGAATCAAACATTATTAGGCCACCTGATTAAATAATTCAACTCATTAGGTGACATGAACCTCACTATTGGGGTCAGGGCAATAACTTCAAAAATATACACAAATATACTTATCATTGAAGTAAATTTTTGCAATTTTATTTGTAAAGTGCTCCCTCTTTAGAAAGACAAGCCTACTCAATGAAAAATGCCCACCTGGATAACTCATCTATTACCAGCCATCTGCCGTTAAAATGTTGGGAATGGCACAATTTCCAATGTAGATGCTAATTCTGGTACAAGAATGTCATTAGAAAGTTCAATAGTGGTCATTACTAGCAATATGAAGTTATTTACTGCAATTGAACTAAGATGCATATGTTTTGGCAACTACTCCTTCATTTCAGTGATAGAAAAGCAAATTGGATCTTCAGGGAAAACTGTGGACATGTCTGCAGAATGCGCCATAAGATAGTCATAGGGACATAGGAACAGGAGCAGGCCATTTGGTCCCTCGAGCCTGTTCCGTTATTCAATGAGATCATGGCTGATCTGTGACCTAACTCCATATACCCACCTTAGCTCCATATCCCTTAATACTTTGGTTAACAAAAATCTATCAATCTCAGATTTAAAATTAACAATTGAGCTAGCATCAACTGCCGTTTGCGGATTCTACCACCCTTTGCGTGGAATCCTGAAAGTCCTGGCTCTAATTTTTAGGCCATGTCCCCTACCAGCAGAAACAGTTTCTCTCTGTCGACCCTATCAGTTCCCCTTAATATCTTGAAAACTTCGATCAAATCACACCTTAATATTCTAAATTCCAGGGAATACAAAACTACTTTGTGTAATCTCGCCTCATAATTTAACCCTTGGAGACCAGGTATCATTCTAGTAAATCCACACTGCACTTCCTCCAAGGCCAATATATCCTTCCTAAGGTGCGGTGCCCAGAACTGAACACAGTACTCCAGGTGTGGACTATCTGGTCCTGGGGATTTGTCACTCTTTAGTGCCATTATTTTCTTCATCACTGTTAATTTGCTTATGTTAATTATGGTGAGTCCCCGTCCCTGATTCTTGGGGTGTCCGGCATGCCATCGACATAACACATTTGCTTTGTTCTTGTACATCAAACAAAAATCAATCCCAATCAATTAATCCTAAACATGCAGCATAGGTCACATGCAAAAAGGATCCACTGAATACAACCTACTTTACTGCAAATGCAAACAGTGCACTAAATCCTTAATTTATTAATTAGGTTATGGGTGAGTTACAACAATTTGAATGTGCATGTGTGGCCTCAGGAGGCAATCATATCAAGTCTAATGTATTCCTGGCTTTTCTGTCATGCACCTTTCATCACTAATAATGCAACCCCTTGACACAGCAATGAATTTTAGTATTTTGTTTTCTTAAATGATGATCGATAAAACTTGGCTTTAATCCATCAGGCTCATTATTAGAAAGGAATGCAACAGAAACATTTAATGTGTAACACAGTCCATAGCTACAATTCAAGATGTATAGACAGAAGTCCTGAACTAGATAAAGAATAGAAAGAGATGCGGCAGGCATTCCTAAATGAAGGATACCCAAATTTAAATTGCTTTACAGTTGGGACAGGATCCAAATAGTGCTTAGCTAATGTACAAAATGGCAGCAGGAATATGGTGAACATGGACCTTCTGCGACTGTCTCAAGTTGATTTCTGGAGGCTGAAACTACCAGCAAATCATGGTAACTTGTACCCTGCTTCCTACAGCAGGGAATACATCTTCTCAAAAACTGGCTCAACTCGCGCTCTTTCATAGCTTGTAGATTCCAATGGCATAGAAACACCAACAGCCCATCCAATTTCACATACATTTATACCCCTTCTGAGATGCTATTGATATGGGATGTATTGCTGCACATCCACCTCATGCATGAACCTCTCCTTTCTGTTACTCAGAATTCTTTGTAAAGGACAGCCAGGAAATTAACCCTGCAAGTCATAGCTCACGGGGGATATAGTGACCCTGAATCATTAGTCCTCAGCAAAGGCCTCAGCTTCATCCCCTTACGCCCTCACCTCAATTAATTTCGCCTTTGCTTCTGCACCCACTTCTTTGGCCAGGAGTCTTCCCCCCCCACACTGCGGACCCTTTCTCCCGCCTTCAGAATTTTCTTTCCACATGGATACCTCCTTCTAGCCTCTTACCCTCTCTTGGTCTTTTCATTGGGAACTGCTGGCGTGACAGCGGCCGTTTCAATTTCTCCGCTCCCCTCACTCACTCTAACCTACCTCCCTCTGAACTTGCAGCACTCCGTTCTCTCAGGTCCAACCCTGACATTGTCATTAAACCTGCTGACAAGGACAGTACTGTTGTGCGTGTGGCGAACAGATCTCTACCTTGCGGAGACTGAACGCCAACTCTCCGACACCTCCTCTACCTCCCCCTGGACCAAGACCCCACCGCCGAACATCAAGCCATAGTTTCCCAGACCGTCACTGACCTCATCTCCTCTGGAGATCGTCCCTCCACGGCCTCTAACCTCATAGTCCCCCAACCGCACACAGCCCGCTTTGACCTCCTTCCCAAGATCCACAAAACAGGACTGCTCTGGGAGACCCATTGTTTCAGCCTGTTCTTGCCCCAAGGAACTTATTTCCTCCTATCTTGACTATTTTTTTCTCCCCTTATGCAGTCTCTTCCACCCTACATCGCAACTCTTCTGACGCCCTCAGCCACTTTAACAGTTTCCAGTCCCCTCTCTCACCTCTTTTTCCCAGTACATTGATTACTGTATCGGTGCGTTTCCTGCTCTCACCCTGAACTAGAAAATTTTATCAACTTTGCTTCCAATTTCCACCTTCCCTCACCTTCACATGGTCCATGTCTGACTCTTCCCTTCCTCGACTTCTCTACCTCCATTTCAGGGGACAGGTTGTCAACCAATATCTACTATAAACGCACCGACTCCCACAACTACCTTGATTGCACGTCCTCCCACCCTGTAAGGATTCCATTTCCTTCTCCCAATTTCTCCGTCTCCGTTGCATCTGTTCTGACGATGCCACCTTCCACACCAGTGCTTCCAATATGGCTTCCTTTTTCCTCAACCGAGGATTCCCCTCCACTGTAGTTGACAAGGCCCTCAACCGTGTCCGTCCCATTTCTTGCACTTCTGCCCTCACCCCTTCCACTCACTCCCAGAACCATGATAGGGTCCCCCCCTTGTCCTCACCTTCCACATTCAATGTATCATCCTCCGTCATTTCCACCACCTCCAGCACGATGCCATTATCAAACACGTTCCCCTTTCAGCATTCCAAAGGGACCATTCTCTCAACGGCACCCTCGTTCACTCTTCAATCATCCCCAACACCTGCTCTCCGCCCCACGGCACCTTCCCATGCAAGCACAGGAGATGCAACACCTGCTCTTTCACCTCCTCCCTTCCCACCGTTCAGGGCCCAAAACACTCCTTCCAGGTGAAACAGCAATTTACTTGTACCTCTTGAGGCACGCATTTAGCTCTCTGATCTGTTTGACCCTATGCCAATTTGCACGTGGCTCAGGTAGTAATCTAGAGGTTCTACCTATATCTTATTATCCGAGCAGAACGTGGCCCCGTTATTCTTCCCACCAAAATGTAATACCTCACACTTATCGAAATTGAAGTTCATTTGCCAATTGCACACCCAATCTGAAAGCTTATTAATGTCTTTCTGTATTTTGTCACAGTCCTCCTCAATATTAACTATACCATCCGCAAATTTTGAAATTAAACTTCCAATTCCCGAATCTAAATCATTTATGTAAATAGTGAACAAAAGTGATCCCAGCACCGATCCTTGTGGACCAACACTTCCCACTTTTTGCCAGTCTGAGCAACTACCTTTAACCACTACTCTCACCCTCTGGTGTTTTGTAGCCAGCTTTCTATCCATTCTGCTACTTTCCCCCTGACTCCACATGCTCTGACCAGTCATGAGTCTACTATGCAGTATCTTCTTGAAGATCTTTTGAAAATCCAAATATATTACAACTACAACATTACCCTTGTCTACACTTTCTGTTACTTCTTCAAAGGATTCAATAAGGCTCGTCAAGCATGACCTTCTCTTTTGAAATGCATGCTGACTATTCTTTATTATATTTTCAGTTTCTAGATGTTTTTCTATTACATCTTTGACTAAGGATTTCATTATCTTTCCTACCACCAATGTTGAGCTAATTGGTCTATAGCTCCCTGGACTTGTTCTATCCCCCATATTAAATATAGGAATCAAATTAGATGTCCACCAGGCCTCTAGTACTACTTCCTTTTCTAATGAACTGTAATAGTGCCTCTGCTATCTCTTCCCTAATTTTTAAAAAATATGCACAGGTACAATCCATCCATAACAGGGGTTTATCCTCCCTAAGTTTAATTAGTTTATCAATTATCTCCCCCCTTTCTATCTTAAATGTTTTTACATCTTTTCTGATCTCTTCTTCTAATGTCATGACACAAATTCCACATCTCTGGTGGTGCCCCAGACCCAGATTTTTGTGGGTTCTGAGAGATGTCACCAAAGGCAGCACACAGATGCTAGCCACCATCCCTACAGTACCTCTAACAGGCCTACTGCAGAACCAATGACATAGTCATATGAGAAATGGCTACTTAGAAGATGTACCAGATAGCTGCTGGTGGCTGCGGAAATATATTCTTACACGAGTCACTGCCAACAGGAGAAAAGGAGAGAAAATTGAGGGAAAAATTCATAGTACAAAGTTCTATATCCAATATTTTGAAAGATTACCACCCCTATCCCACAGCCCTCCAAAAAAACACTTTACATTACCTTCTCTGTTCTTGATTCTTGCATCCTCCCTCTTCTCACCACTATTGGTGATCATCTATTCAGCCACCTATTTCCCAATCACTGGAATTTTCTCCCCAAACCACTCTGCCTTTCCACCTCCCTCTCCTTCTTTACGATCCTCCTTAAAACCCACCTCTTTGATCAAGTATTTGTTTGCCTCTTTGGTATGGCGTCCACTTATCCTCATGCCTTGGGACCTTTTCCTCCATTGAAGGTGCTGTATAAATACAAGTTGCTGCAATATATATTTCTCTGAACTTCGAGTTAAGTAGGTATTATAGTGGATAAACCAACTCCATACAATTCACATTATGTGTCATATGGGAAGTCCTTCGTGTTGTTAATAGCTGCCATTTCCCAGCATCCTCATCCTTCACCTTTCGAGGTTTAACTAAACACTTAATTTCTAATTTTCTTTCTTTCTCAAATATAAACTTTCTGAATTTCATCATCTTCAAAAAAGTTAGAAGCAGTCAACTGATTTGAAATTACAAATTAATTTCAAATCTGTCATGTTAACAGTCTAAAGATGTTTCTTTAGAGCAGATGAAATAGATCATGTATCCTAATGTGGTTTAAATGTAGAACTAACTAGGATATTAGCAAGCATAATAATATGTCCATAACTTGTAACTGAATGCAGTGGGCACAGAGTGAGCAACTTGAGAGTTTGAGCGTGGGAGTTCAGTGAAGTGGGGGAAGGAGGTGCTGCTTTGCCTTGCTTTCCCTAACTTTTTCTGCAGAGCGGCAGCGGACCTGAGCAGCAGCAGACCGAAAACGGGGATAAACGCAGCAGCAGACCTGCAACAAGAGAAAACTGCAGTGTGACGTCACAGGTGAGATAGGTAAATGATTGATAGTGACCGTGGGCTAAGTTTTAAGTTAACATATAGCATATAACTAAATTTTAAAAACTAAACTTAATTTAATTAATCTAATAAATTAAACAAGGTAAATAATTTGATTAACACTACATTAAATAATTAAATAAATAAAATAATGGGAGAATAGGAGATGTGTTGCTGCTGCTGCAATATGTGGGAGCTAGTGGACATTTTTGTCCAGGGCGACTACATCCGCGGTAAGTGTCTGCGGCTCGAGGAACTTCGGCTCCGAGTTGAGGAGCTGGTGTCCGAGCTGAGGACATTGCGAGTCAGGGAGGGAGAAAGCTACCTGGACCTTTTGCTCCAGGAGGCAGCCACACCCCTTAGATTAAATACTTTAGAATTGACACATGGTCAGGGACAGGAGGGTGTGACTGCGAGTGAGGCAGGTACGGGGATGCAGGAGGTAGTATTGCAGGAGCCTCAGTCCCTGCGTTTGTCCAATAGATATGAGGTTCTTGCAACCCTTGTGGACAAGTACGGGGTCAATGAGCAAACTGATCAGGCACCGTGGTACAGGAAGCCGTTCAAGTGGGGGGAGTAAAAAGGAAGGTGGTTGTAGTAGGCGATAGTATAGTTAGGGGATAGACACTGTTCTCTGCAGCCAGGAGCATGAGTCCCAAAGGCTATGTTGCCTACCCGGTGCCATGGTTAAGGCCAACTCCTCTGGGCTGGAGAAGAACTTGGAGTGGGAGGGGGAGGATCCAGTTGTCGTGGCCCACGTAGGTACCAACGATATAGGTAGGCCTAAGAAAAAGGTTCTTCTGGGAGAGTTTGAGCAGCTAGGGACTAAATTAAAAAGCAGAACCACAAAGGTAATAATCTCTGGATTAGCCATGTGCAAATTGGCATAGGGTAAATAAGATCAGAGAGATGAATGCGTGGCTCAAAGATTGACGAGGGAGAAGTGGATTTCAATTCGTGGGACACTGGCATCAGTACTGGGAAAGAGAGCTGTTCCGTTGGGACGGACTACACCTGAACCATGCTGGGACCAGAGTTCTAGCAAATCGAATAACTAGGGAGGTAGATAGGGCTTTAAACTAAATAAGGGGGTGGGGGGGGGGGGGTGGGAGGGTCCCGGTGGAAAGAAATCTAGAATGCTGAAGAGAAAAGACAAAGAAGCAGTGCAGGAAAGTGATTGGGGTAAGGATAACCAGATTGTCAGGAAGGGACAGAGCGTACAAAAAGAGTACACTAACAAATAGGGTCCAGGTAAGAAAAAAACGGTAATAAGACAAATAGGGCCATAGTACAAAAAAATGTTAAGATGTCTAAAAATGTTAAAAAGACAGATCTAAAGGCACTGTATCTGAATGCACGAAGCATTCGTAATAAGGTAGACGAATTAACAGTGCAAATAGATGTAAATGGATACGATATAATTGCGATTACAGAGACATGGCTGCAGGGTGACCAAGGCTGGGAGCTGAATATCCAAGGGTATTCGATATTTATGAAAGACAGGCAAAAACAAAAAAGGGATGGGGTGGCGTTGTTAGTAAAGGATGAAATCAGAGCAATAGTGAGAAAGGATATTGGGTCAGAAAATCAAGATCTAGAATTAGTCTGGGTGGAGTTAAGAAACACCAAGGCAGTAAACACTGGTGGGAGTTGTCTATAGGCCTCCCAACAGTAGTGGTAATGTAGGGGACGGCATCAAACAGGAAATTAGAGATGCATGTAACAAGGGTACTACAGTAATCATGAGTGACTTTAATCTACATACTGACTGGTCAAACCAAATTAGCAATAATACTGTGGAGGATGATTTCCTGGAGTGTGTATGAGATGGTTTTTTAGAACAGTACATTGAGGAGCCAACCACGGAACAGGCTATCCTAGATTGGGTATTGTGCAATGAGAAGGGATTAATTAATAATCTTGTTGTGTGGGGTCCTTTAGGGAAGAGTGACCACAACATGATAGAATTCATTAAGATGGAAAGTGAAGTAGTCCAATCCGAAACTAGGGTCCTAAATCTAAACAAAGGAAACTACGAAGGTATGAGGAGTGAGTTTGCCATGATAGATTGGGAAGCTTCATTAAAAGGCATGACGGTGGATAGGCAATGGCTAACATTTAAGGAACAAATGCATGACTTGCAACAATTGCACAGTCCTTTCTGGAGCAAAAACACAAAAGGAAAAGCGGCCTAACCACGGCTAACAAAAGAAATTAAGGATAGTATTAGAGCCAAAGTCATATAAAGTTGCCAGAAAAAGTAGCAAGCCTGAGGATTGGGAGCAGTTTAGAATTCAGCAAAAAAGGACCAAGAGATTGATTAAGAGGGGAAAAATAGAGTATGAGAGTAAACTTGCAAGGAACATAAAAGTGGGCGGTAAAAGCTTCTATGAGTATGTAAAAAGAAAAAGATTAGTGAAGACAAATGTAGGTCCCTTACAGTCAGAAACGGGAGAATTTATAATGGGGAACAAGGAAACGGCAGAGCAATTAAACAAATACTTTGGTTCTGTCGAAAGAGGACACAAATAACTTCCCAGAAATGCTAGGGAACCAAGGGACTAGTGAGAAGGAGGAATTAAAGGGAATTAGTATTAGTAAAAAAATTGCTGGAGAAACTAATGGGACTGAAAGCCGATAAATCCCTAGGGCCTGATAATCTGCATCCCAGAATACTAAAAGAGGTAGTCATGGAAATAGTGGATGCATTAGTTATTATCTTCCAAAATTCTATAGATTATGGAACAGTTCCTGCCGATTGGAGGGTGGCAAATGTAACCCGACTATTTAAAAAAGGGGGGAGAGAAAACAGGGAACTACAGACCAGTTAGCCTAACATCAGTAGTAAGGAAAATGCTAGAGTCTATTATAAAAGATGTGATAACAAAACACTTAGAAAATATCAACGGGATTAGACAAAGTCAACATGGTTTTATGAAACGGAAATCATGTTTAACAAACCTACTGGAGTTTTTTGAGGATGTAACTGATAGAATAGATAAGGGAGAACCAGTGGATGTGGTTTATTTGGATTTTCAGAAGGCCTTTGATAAAGTCCCACATAAGAGGTTAGTGTGCAAAATTAAAGCACATGGAATTGGGGGTAATATACTGGCATGGATTGAAAATTGGTTAACAGACAGGAAACAGAGTAGGAATAAATGGGTCTTTTTCAGGGTGGCAGGCAGTGACTAGTGGGGTACCGCGGGGATCGGTGCTTAGGCCCCAGCTATTCACAATATATATCAATGATTTGGATGAGGGAACCAAATGTAATATTTCCAAGTTTGCTGATGACACAAAACTAGGTGGGATCGTGAGTTGTGAGGAGGATGCAAAGAGGCTTCAAGGCGATTTAGACAAGTTGAGTGAGTGGGCAAATACATGGCAGATGCAGTATAATGTGGATAACTGTGAAGTTATCCACTTTGGAAGGAAAAACAGAAAAGCAGAGTATTATTTAAATGGTGGTAAATGTTGATGTACAAAGGGACCTGGGTGTCCTTGTACACCAGTCACTGAAAGCAAACATGCAGGTGCAGCAAGCAGTTAGGAAGGCAAATGGTATGTTGGCCTTCATTCCAAGAGGGTTTGAGTACAGGAGCAAGGATGTCTTACTGCAGTTACACAGGGCCTTGGTGAGACCACACCTGGAGTATTGTGTGCAGTTTTGGTCTCCTTACCTAAGAAAGGATATACCAGCCATAAAGGGAGTGCAATGAAGGTTCACCAGACTGATTCCTAGGATGGCAGGACTGTCGTATGAGGAGAGATTGGGTCGATTCGGCCTGTATTCACTCGAGTTTAGAAGAATAAGAGGGGATCTCATTGAAACATATAAAATTCTGACAGGGCTAGACAGACTGCATGCAGGGAGGATGTTTCCCCTGGCTGGGGGGTCCAGAACGAAGGGTCGCAGTCTCAGGATACGGGGTAGGACATTTAGGACTGAGATGAGGAGAAATTTCTTCACTTAGAGGGTGGTCAACTTGTGGAATCTCTACCACAGAAGGCTGTGGAGGCCAAGTCACTGAATATGTTTAAGGAGCGAGATAGATTTCTAGACACAAAAGGCACCAACGGGTATGGGCAAAGAGCGGGAATATGGTATTGAGATAGAGGATCAGCCATGATCATATTGAATGGCGGAGCAGGCTCGAAGGGCCGAATGGCCTACTCCTGCTCCTATTTTCTAATATTCTATCCACTTTAGCACTACGTAAATAATTTTTAGTTAAGTCGTATGTATGGATCTGGTATGCCTTTGTATAACAGAGTGCGCCAAGACTGTGGGAAGCCCCAACACCAGTTAGTACCTATACTGGTAAGCTCTGAGAATAGCCTTCATCTTTCCTGACTGTACTATTGAGTGGGGATATCTGTGAGAATACAGGATGCATTCCTGCAATTCCTGGTTCTAACTAACAGCTGCCAAGCATACTTCCCAAGACCCACTAGAACATGCATGAATTATTTTAGTTGGGAAGTTATTACTAATCTTATCTGCACTTATAAACATTTTTATCACAAAAATCAAGTAAATGTGAGTGATCTCATGCCAGGAATCTAGGATATGCTAACCAGAAATAGATTAAAAATAGGTAAAATAGCTTTTCTATTAAGTTTGGTAAATATATTTCTCAGCACTGTCCGGCTACGTGGATTGCAAGTTGGTATTTTGGAGTTTTCCTCATCAATCCATATCTTAGTACTGACCATAAACACAGTGCAACTTCAGATGGAATGTGTGTTATTGTCATTATATCAGAATGGGAAGGAATGAAAAAGGCTGATTCCTTCATTAGGCAAACAAATAAGCAGTCAAGTTGTTGTAGCTGCAGATCACTGGTTCCCAAAGAATGGAGTTTAATTTCTAGTTTCAGTTGTCATTTGAACCATGGTACACCTCTACGATCAAAATTTGCCATTTTTTCCCCTCGAGTCATTAAACATATCACTCATGGTACAAAGGAACATAGGAACAGGAGTAGGCCATTTAGCCCCTTAAGCCTGTTGCGCCAATGAGATCATGGCTAATCTGTAACCTAACTCCATATACTCGCCGTAGCCCCATATCCCTTAATTCCTTTAGTTAACAAAAATCTATCACTCTCAGATTTAAAATTAGCAATTGAGCGAGCATCAACTGCCGTTTGCAGAAGAGTGTTCCAAACTTCTACCACCCTTCGAGTGTAGAAGTGTTTCCTAACTTCACTCCTGAAAGTCCTGGCTCTAATTTTTAGGCTATGTCCTCCAGTCCTTGACTCCCCAACCAGCGGAAATAGTTTCTCTCCATCTATCCTATAAGTTCCCCTTAATATCTTGAAAAATTTGATAAAATCACCCCTTAATCTTCTAAATTCCAAGGAATACAACCCTTTGTGTAATTTCTCCTCGTAACTTAACCCTTGGAGTCCAGGTATCATTCTAATAGATCTACGCTGCACTCTTTCCAAGTCCAATATATCCTTCCTAAGGTGCGGTGCCCAGAACTGAACACAGTACTCCAGATGTGGTCAAACCAGGGCTTTGTATAACTGTAGCATAACTTCTACCCCCTTGTATTCTAGTCTTCTAGATATAAAGGCCAGTATTCTATTAGCCTTTTTGATTATTTTCTGTACCTGACCATGACATTTTAATGATCTATGTACATGGTCCCCTAACTCTCTTTGGACCTCCACTGCTTCGAGCTTTTCACCATTTAGAAAATATTCTGATCTATCCTTTTTAGGTCCAAAGTGGATGACCTCACATTTGCTTACATTGAAATCCATTTGCCACAGTTTTGCCCATTCACTTAATCTATTACTATCTCTCTGTAATGTTATGCTTCCATCTACACTGCTTACAATGCTGTCTACCTTTGTGTCATGGGCAAACTTGGATATGTGACTCTCTATCTCATCATCTAAGGCGTTAATAAATACTGAATAGTTGAGGCCCCAACACAGATCCCTGTGGGACATCACTAGTCACATCCTGCCAATTATCCCTATTCTCTGTCGCCTGCCGCTCAACCAATTTCCTAACCAGGTCAATAATTTGGCCTCAATTCCATGAGCTTCAACTTTAGCTAACAGTCTCTTATAAGGGACTTTATCGAATGCCTTCTGGAAGTCCATATAAACAACAACATCCATAGACATTTCCCTGTCCACTACTTTAGTCACCTCTTCAAAAAATTCAATCCGGTTCATCATGCATGTCCCAAACCCTTTACAAATCCATGCTGACTCTCTCTGGTCAGCTGAAAATTTTCAAGGTGTTCAGTCACTCTACCCTTAATTATAGACTCTAATAATTTCCTGACAGCAGATGTTAGGCTAACTGGTCTATAATTCCCTGGTTTTCCTCTCTCACCTTTCTTAAATAGCGGAGTGACATGTGCAATTTTCCAATAAAAGACTGGTTCCTGAAACAAGAAAACTTTGGAAGATTATAGTTAGGGAATCTACAATGTTCTCACCTACTTTCTTTAAAACCCTGGGATAGAAACCATCAATCTGGTCATGGGGATTTGTCACTCTTTGGTGCCATTATTTTGTTCATTACTGTTAATTTGCTTACATTAATAATGGTGAGTCCCCAGCCCTGATTCAAAATCAGTTTCCTTGGGGTGTCCGGCAAGCTATCCTCTTCCTCCACTGTAAATACTGACACAAAGTAATTCTTTAACATGTCTGTCATTTCCCTATTTTCATTTACAATATCACCATTATCAGTTTTTAAGGGGCACACATTGCTCTTGACCATCCTCTCTTTCCTAATATAATTGTAAAAATTGTGTGTGTTGATTTTGATATCCCTTGCAAGTTTATTTTCATACTCCCTTTTTGTAGCTCTTACTATCTGTTTTGTCACCCATAGAATCATAGAAAGGTTACAGCACGGAAGGCTGCCATTGCACCCATCGAGTCCGCGCCAGCTCTATGCAAGAGCAATCCAGCTAGTCCCACTCCCCTGCCCTCTCCCCGTAGCCCTGCAAATTTTTTCCTTTCAAGTACTCATCCAGTTCCCTTTTGAAGGCCATGATTGAATCTGCCTCCACCACCCCTATGGCAGTGCATTCCAGATCCTAACCACTTGCTGTGTAAAAAGGTTTTCCTCATGTCACCTGTGGTTCTTTTGCCAATCACCTTAAATCTATGTCCTTTGGTCCTTGACCCTTCTGCTAATGGGAATAGTTTCTCTTCATCTATTCTGTCTAGACCCTTCATGATTTTGAATACCTTTATCAAATCTCCCCGCAATCGTCTCTGTTCCAAGGAGAAAAACCACAGCTTTTCCAGTCTATCCATGTAACTGAAGTCCCTCATCCCTGGAATCATTCTAATAAATCTCTTCTGCACTCTTTCTAAGGCCTTCACATCTTTGCTGAAGTGCGGTGCCCAGAAGTGGACACAATGCTCCAGTTGTGGCCAACCAGTGTTTTATAAAGGTTCATCATCACTTCCATACTTTTGTACTCTATGCCTCTATTTATAAAGCCTAGTTTCCTGTATGTTTTTTTAACCATTTTCTCAACCTGCCCTGCCACCCTCAACGATTTGTGCAAATATACCCCCAAATCTCTCTGTTCCTGTACCCCTTTAAGAGTTGTGTCCTCTAGTTTATAGTGCCTCTCCTCATTCTTCCTACTGAAATGTATCACTTCGCATTTTTCTGCATTAAATTTCATCTGCCATGTGTCCGCCCATTCCACCAGCCTGCCTATATCCTCTTGAAGTCTACCACTATCCTCCCTCACTGTTCACTACCCTTCAAAGTTTTGTGTCATCTGCAAATTTTGAAATTGTGCCCTGTACACCCAAGTCCAAGTCATTAATATATATCAAGAAAAGCAGTGGTCCCAGCACTAACCCCTGAGGAACACCACTGTACACCTCCCTCCAGTCCAAAAAAAAACATTCACCACTATTCTCTGTTGCCTGTCCATTAGCCAATTCTGTATCCATGTTGCTACTGCCGCCTTTGTTGTTCTTTGTATTTCTCCGTCATCAGGATCTGTGCTATTTTTTGCATTTTTGTATGCTTTTTTTTTTAGTTTGATGTTGTCCCTTACCTCTTTTGTCCTCCGTGGCTTTTTTTTTTGGCAAGTAGAGCTCTCGCTCCTTAGGGGTATTGAAAACAGATAACTTTTTTTTGCTGGAAATCGCAGCAGGTCCGGCTGCATCTGTGTATGGAGAACAAGCCAACTACGACTTGAGTCTGGATGACTCTACGTCAGGTGGGGTTACATGTAGCGTGACATGAACCCAAGATCCCGGTTGAGGCTGTCCTCATGGTGCGGAACTTGGCTATCAATATCTGCTCAACGATTTTGCGTTGTCGTGTGTCTCGAAGGCCGCTTTGGAGAACGCTTACCCGAAGATCGGAGGCTGAATGTCCTTGATTGCTGAAGTGTTCCCCGACTGGGAGGGAGCCCTCCTGCCTGGCGATTGTTGTGCGGTGTCTCACACAGGGTTCCGTTGCCTGATACGATAGGACGTCCGGGTGTGTTGGCTTTGTGTATCTTTGGGAGGCAGTAGAAGTCTCCCACGCGGGGAGTACGTGGGATGAGAGCGTGTAGGATGCTTTGAAGATCTGGATCGAAGGTCTTGATCAGTTTGTTGAGCTGGTGTTCTTTGGTCGGATCTGCGGGTAACCGTCTGTAGTGTTCCTGGTTGTCCAGTTGTCGGAATGTTTCTTGGCAATAGTCCGTTCTGTTCTGTATGACGATGGCTCCTCCTTTGTCCGCTGGTTTGATGACGATGTTCCACAAATCCCAAGATGTCAGCAGCGAACCCAATGAGACACTCAACGATCCGGAACAGCAGACAGAGGGATCCGCGGTACAGCAACCGAAGAAGAAAGAGTCAAATTGGACCCCTCCGGAGGGTCGCTGTCCTAAGCTTGACGTGTATGCTCAAGCTGTCAGGAGATGCATCAACGCCAGATTCATCAGCCGCACTCACAAGACAGTCCAGAATGTCACCCGAGCACAACGCAACGCCATCGACGCTCTCAAGACCAACCGAACCAGCGGACAATGGAGGAGCCATCGTCATACAGAACAGAACGGACTATTGCAAAGAAGCATACCGACAACTGGACAACCAGGAATACTACAGACGGTTACCCGCAGATCCGACCAAAGAACACACCCACCAGCTCAACAAACTGATCAAGACCTTCGATCCAGATCTTCAAAGCATCCTACACGCTCTCATCCCACGTACTCCCCGCGTGGGAGACTTCTACTGCCTCCCAAAGATACACAAAGCCAACACACCCGGACGTCCTATCGTATCAGGCAACGGAACCCTGTGTGAGAACCTCTCTGGATACGTCGAGAGCATCCTGAAACCCATCGTACAGGGAACCCCCAGCTTCTGTCGCGACACTACAGACTTCCTACAAAAACTCAGCACCCACGGACCAGTTGAACCAGGAACACTCCTCACCACGATGGACGTCTTGGCACTCTACACCAGTATCCCCCACGATGACAGCATCGCTGCGACAGCCTCAGTACTCAACACCAACAACAGCCAATCTCCAGACGCCATCCTACAACTCATCCGCTTCATCCTGGATCACAATGTCTTCACCTTCGACAACCAGTTCTTTACCCAAACACACGGAACAGCCATGGGGACCAAATTCGCACCCCAATACGCCAACATTTTCATGCACAAGTTCGAGCACGACTTCTTCACTGCACAGGACCTCCAACCAAGGCTATACACCAGATACACCGATGACATTTTCTTCCTATGGACCCTTGGTGAAGAATCACTGAAGAGACTACACGATAACATCAACAAGTTCCATCCCACCATCAAACTCACCATGGACTACTCCTCAGAATCGGATTCATTCTTGGACACACGAATCTCCATCAAAGACGGGCAGCTCAGCACTTCACTCTACCGCAAGCCCGCGGACAACCTCAAGTTGCTCCAGTTCTCCAGCTTCCACCCTAACCACGTCAAAGAGGCCATCCCCTATGGACAGGCCCTGCGAATACATAGGATCTGCTCAGACGAGGAGGAACGCGATGGACACCTACAGATGCTGAAAGACGCCCTCGTAAGAACGGGATATATGACGCTCGACTCGTCGATCGACAGTTCCGACGGGCCACAGCGAAAAATCGCATAGACCTCCTGAGAAGACAAACGCGGGACACAACCAACAGAGTACCCTTCGTCGTCCAGTACTTCCCCGGAGCGGAGAAACTACGCCATGTTCTTCGCAGCCTTCAACATGTCATCGATGACGATGAACACCTCGCTAAGGCCATCCCCACGCCTCCACTTTTTGCCTTCAAACAGCCACCTAACCTCAAACAGACCATCGTTCGCAGCAAATTACCCAGCTTTCAGGAGAACAGCGACCACGACACCACACAACCCTGCCACGGCAACCTCTGCAAGACATGCCAGATCATCGACACAGATACCACCATCACACGAGAGGACACCACCCACCAGGTACATGGTTCATACTCCTGTGACTCGGACAACGTTGTCTACCTCATACGTTGCAGGAAAGGATGTCTCTGAGCATGGTACATCGGCGAGACCATGCAGACACTGCGACAACGGATGAACGGACACTGCACAACAATCGCCAGGCAGGAGGGTTCCCTCCCAGTCAGGGAAAACTTCAGCAGTCAAGGACATTCAGCCTCCGATCTTCGGGTAAGCATTCTCCATGGCGGCCTTCGAGACACACGATAACGCAAAATCGTCGAGCAGAAATTGATAGCCAAGTTCCGCACCATGAGGACGGCCTCAACCGGGATCTTGGGTTCATGTCACGCTACATGTAACCCCACCTGACGTAGAGTCATCCAGACTCAAGTCGTAGTTGGCTTGTTCTCCATACACAGATGCGGCCGGACCTGCTGCGATTTCCAGCAAAAAAAAGTTATCTGTTTTCAATACAAACCCCAGCATCTGCTACATTTGACCCCTTGTGACCTCACCTCAGTATTCTTGGATGTAATGTTTCCCTGACTAACCTGTTTGAACACCATTCACTCCTTTGATTGCTATCTCTCTGCCAAGGTGTGATAAAGGGCAGTTAGTAAGATTATCTGTAATTACCAGGCATTGTTCTCTGACTATATATACTGTGCCTATATGCATCTCTTCACTTCACCTGATGAAGGAGCAAAGCTCCGAAAGCTTGTGATTTCAAATAAAGCTGTTGGACTATAACCTGGTGTTGTGCGACTCCTTACATTTGTCCACCCCAGTCCATTACCGGCATCTCCACATCACAAATTCTTTGTTGAACACCTCCCACTGGTCTTCTTTCTTTTTACCCATTAACAGATTTGTCCAGTTTACTGTGGGTGGTCTCTGTCACATCCCATTGAAGTCAGCCTTACTTAAATTTAGAATCTTAGTAGCTGTTACGGGTTTCTCCTTTTCAAACACAATGTTGAACTCAATCATATTATGATTGCTATTAGGTAAATGTTCACGTGCCGTTAGGCTGTTAACTAAATCTAGCTCATTACTCATTAATAAATCTAATATGGCCTGCCCCCATGTTGGTTTAGGTCATATCGTTGCAGAAAGCTGTCCTGAACACACTCAAGAAATTCACTACCTTTCTGACATGAGCTCATCTGCTTATCCCAATCTGTATGAAAGTTAAAATCCCCCATTGAAACCACTCTGCCTTTGCTACATGCTTGCCTAATCTCTGCATTAATACATTCTACCACTTCACAGCTGCTACCAGGGGGCCTATACACAACTCCCACTACAGATGGAGTACTCCAACTAAAAGAAAAACACAATGAAAAATCAAGGGGGAAGACATATCTGGAGAAGTCTGCAGCCCAAAGAAAATTCTAAGTGGAGGATAGTACTAAGGTGTGGGGAGTGGTAACCATTTTTTCCTCCCAAAAACATTCAGAAAGTTTCATTACTTCCTATTGCATTCATGGGGAGATCAAAGATTATTGTCTATAAGTTTGTCTTCAGTTTTGATCAATTTCCTCCCCTCTTCTCCTGAGGGCATTGAATACTGGAGTATGTTCCATAGATGCCAGTTACCATTTAGTGCCTTGCGCAAATGCTGATCATTCATGCGTGAGCCAATAATGAGTGTCAATGATGGGCACATCACAGCTGAACCTGATCCTGTCCTCACCTGATGTTAACACATGCACACTTCCATCAAAAATCACTGAATAGCAATCAAGAGTTTGAACCCCAGCCAATTTTCCCCTGCCTAACCAGAGGCCAATTGTACCACCACCATTGTTGCCCAGCTGAGATCAGCTAAGTCAGCATTTACCGAGAATTGAATCTGGAACTTTCTGTGTGACTCAGTTAGTTACTGGATAAACTCTTTATTTGTTAAAACTACAATTTATCCCATATATTTTTGGCTCACCCTGGCTTAGCATGTCTGGTGTCGAAAAGATAGACGTGCATCCTGCTCCCCTGCCTTTAATCTTTTCTTTATCCAGCTGTCAGGCAACATGGGGTGCCCAATTAAGTAGGAATAACGTTCTTATTTTTTCTCTCCCTTGCATGGAGATAATGCAGTATGCATGGCTCAGATTAAGCATTTAGCAAAAAGATAGATCAATCAAGTCTATTACTCTATGTCACTGACTGTTAGTATTCAATGCAAATACTCACCATAGGGTAGTATGGCTCCATGTGTGCCAGCAGCCTTCTGACATCTTACTCAAGTGGTCATTCTTCACCTGTGACCCTGGACAGCAAGTATCAGTAGGCTTTTCAACTCTGGTGGCATCAAGCCAACTCAGTGTCATCAACTTCCAAACTTGTGCACTTTCCAGCAGGACCACTGGATGGTGATCAGGAAGGGGAGCGCTGATTGATTTTTCCTCTCTTTAAAACATTAAGGTCAACAGTAGGGTTCCCAATCACTGTCTTGGCTGAGATCATCTAACCCAGGATAGATAAGGGATCAAACAGGAGATCTTCCTGGTCTTTGTAAGGCTCACTGTCACACCACATATTGCATTTACCAACTGACCAATTATGGAGCTCCTTAACTTTTTTTTTCCAAGTATGAAACTACAAAGAAAACGATTCAAATTCACAGAAAAGGCCTTACTTATCATACACTTGTGAAACAAATCTTATTTCTATGTAATTGCGAAGGACAGTTTCACAATTCTATATGATTTTTGTTGAAGGTTTTTACATTCAGTCTAGAGCCCTTTAAATTAATATGAATAGAATTAACTAAAGAGATTTGTTTTTCAATTGAGTTGTGATTCAATTAAAAAAAAAATTCTAGCGACAATTTATTTATAAACATAATGGCCTACAAATTCAATTCCTTTATGCCTGTGCTGATCTTCGGTCTTCTACTGAATCCTCTTTCCCTGCCCTTTCATTGTAATTTCTTAAATGATCTCAATGGCCTCAAATTCAGCTTATTCATGAGGCTGATCCCAAATTGTAAGGTATTGCATGAACTTCCCTGAAGGAGACAGAAACATTCCCCCTCCTGGATTACCAGGAATTGGACATATATCTACTTTCACCTTGACCGACACAGGAGGTATATTCATCATCAGATTGCTGGGGAGAATGGAGCCATTGTCACCAAACCGTCATTGTGGATATTCATTTGCGAAAAAAAAAACCTCACAGTTCTTTTGGTTAACAACATTTCTCAGAGGAAAATATTTTTCTAAGCTAGTGTCAGGAAAAAAAATTGCTCTTAGAATAATACAGCACAAAAGGAGGCCATTGGGCCCATCATGCATGTGCCCATTGTAACATATAAGCTAATATTTTTACATAGTGTACCAATTTTTTTAAATTTCTGGAAATGGGGTTCAAATATAGTTCAAATAATGGAACGCAAGTCTCCTCTTTGTTGGCTGTGAGGGCCTTGCATTAAATTAATTTAGGCAGCATATATCTAGTTTGGTATATGGAACTCTCGTTGAAAGAGGTCACAGGGATAGTTGCTGTTGGAAATGTATATGTCACTTGTGCAGTGGGAATGCTCTTTTGAGGTTAGGGCTTTGCTCTACAAATGGCTGAGTTATACCTGACCTGACTTTGTGCCGACACAAGGTGGAGGTAAATTTTAACCCCTAAGAACAGGAGGGTTGGGGGCGGACGGGGAGTAAAAATTCTCCATTTCGAGAGCGGGACCGCATCCCAGCTCCAACATGCCTATTTCTGGCTTTAACCCCAAAGGCACGTTTCTATGCATGTGGAGAGTAGGCACCAGGAAGTTCTGCCCCCACTTAAAGCCGGCGGGCCGATACTTAAAAGGGCAATGTACCTCACTGAGATACTTGAGGTACTTAATATTTTGTGTACTGGACAATTAAAACAAATTTAGGTTTCCCATCGCTTCCCATTGACGTCAGGTGAAAGCAGACGGGTAGGGCCAGATCCATGAGGCAAGTGCCTTTATTGCACTGCTTGTGAGCCCGGAGGAGCAGGAGTGCTTCATTCAGGCCCAACAAGCTCATCTGGCCAACAGGATACCCCGCGATCAGCCAATCACCGCCACCCGCCACCCCCCACCATGGACTTCCACCCACCTAAGACGCTTCACTCGACCGCCTGCGACCTCCGATATCCAATCTTCTTCCCGGCCCCCAGTTTTTTCCTCAGCTCCCCGATCTTCTTCGTGGTCCCCCATATCCCGATCTCTTCCTCGGCCCCCCCAATCCCTTCATCAGCTCACCGATCATCTTCCCTGCCCATGATCCCACCCTCCGATCCACGGCTGCGACTTGCTGCAGGCCTTCTTGCCCGACAGCCAGCCAGCCTCAACTTCCCTCTAATCCTTCTACAAATCACTTTAAATCCATGCCCCCTGGTTATTGATCTCTTTGCTAAGGGAACTAGGTCCTTCCTATCCATTCTATCTAGGCCCCTCATAATTTTATACACCTCAATTAAATCTTCCTTCAACCTCCTCTGTTCCATAGAAAACAACCCCAGCCTATCCAATCTTTCCTCCTGGCTAAAATTCTCCTGTCCTGGCAACATACTCGTAAATCTCCTCTGTACCCTCTCTAGTGCAATCACATCTTTCCTATAATGTGGTGACCAGAACTTAATGCAGTACTCTAGCTGTGGCATGACTAGTGTTTTGTACTGCTCTAGCATAACCTCCCTGCTCTTATATTCTATGCCTAGGCTAATAAAGGAAAGTATCCCATATGCATTCTTAACCACCTTATCTACCTGTCCTGCTACCTTCGGGGATCTGTGGACATACACTGCAAGGTCCCTCTGTTCCTATACCCTTCTCAGTATCCTAGCATTTATTGTGTATTCTCTTGCCTTGTTTGCCCTTCCCAAATGCATTACCTCACACTTCTCCAGGTTGAATTCCATTTACCACTTTTCTGCCCACCTGACCGGTCCACTGAACTTAAAGTAATTAATATCAGTAGAGAAAAAGTACTGGAGAAACTAATGGGACTAAAAGCCGATAAATCCCATGGACCTGATGACCTACATCCTAGGGTTCTAAAAGAGGTGACTGCAGAGATAGTGGATGCTTTGGTTATGATCTTCCAAAATTCCCTAGATTCGATAACGGTCCCAGCGGATTGGAAGGTAGCAAATGTAACCCCGCTATTCAAGAAAGGAGGGAGAGAAAACAGGGAATTACAGGCCAGTTAGCCTGACATCAGTCGTCGGGAAAATGCTGGAATCCATTAATAAGGAAGTGGTAACAGGGCACTTAGAAAATCATAACATGATTAGGCAGAGTCAACATGGTTTTATGAAAGGGAAATCGTGTTTGATAAATTTATTAAGAGTTTTTTTGAGGATGTAAGTAGCAGGATAGATAAAGGGGAACCATTGGATGTAGTATATTTGGATTTTCAAAAGGCATTCAATAAGGTGCCACATAAAAGATTGTTACGCAAGATAAGGGCGTAAGGGGTTGGGGGTAATATATTAACAGGGATAGAGGATTGATTACTAGACAGAAAACAGAGTAAGGATAAACGGGTCATTTTTAGGTTGGCAGGCTGTAACTAGTGGAGTGCTGCAAGGCTCAGTGCTTGGGCTTCAGCAATTTACAATCTATATTAATGACTTAGATGAAGGGAGCGAGTGTAATGTATACAAGTTTGTTGACGATACAAAGCCAAGTTGGAAAGTAAGCTGTGAGGAGGGTGCAAAGAGTCTGCAAAGGGATACAGACAGGTTAAATGAGTGGGCAAGAAGGTGGCAGATGGAGTATAATGTGGAGAAATGTGAGGTTATTCACTTTGTAGGAAGAATAGAAAAACAGAATACTTTTTAAATGGTAAGAAACTATTAAATGTTGGTGTTCAGAAGAAATTTGGGTGTCCTTGTACAAGAAAAACAAAAAGTTAACATGCAGGTACAGCAAGCAATTAGGAAAGCAGATGGCATGTTGACCTTTATTGCAAGGGGGTTGGAGTACAAGAGTAAGGAAATCTTACTACAATTGTACAGGGCTTTGGTGAGTCCTCACCTGGAGCACTGTGTACAGTTTTGGTCTCCTTATCTAAGGAAGGATATACTTGCCTTAGAGGTGGTGCAATGAAGGTTCACTAGATTGATTCCTGGGATGACAGGGTTTTCCTTTGAGGAGCGATTGAATAGAATGGGCTGTGCTGTCTGGAGTTTGAAGAATGAGAGGTGATCTCATTGAAACATATAAGATTCTGAGGAGGCTTGACATGGTAGATGCTGAGAAGTTGTTTCCCCTGGCTGGAGAGTCTAGAACTAGGGGGCACAGTCTCAAGGTAAGGGGTCAGCCATTTAAGACTGAGATGAGGGGGAATTTCTTCACTCAGAGGGTCGTGAATCTTTGGAATTCTCTACCCCAGAGGGCTGTGGATGTTGAGTATGTTCAAGGCTGAGACAGATAGATTTTTGGACTCTAGGGGAATCAAGGAATATGGGGATCGGGCAAGAAAGTGGAGTTGAGGTCAAAGATCAGCCATGATCTTATTGAATGGCGGAGCAGGCTTGAAGGACCATATGGTCTACTCCTGCTCTTATTTCTTATGTTCTTAAACTTTAAAAGTTAAAGTTTGATAATGGTGTCATGCATTGGTTGCAGTTAACACCACAGCTGGCATGTGGTGTTAACAGCATGGGGTTCAAAATCCACTATAAATTGGTGCAGTATATTCTTTCTTGCAGGTAAACTCAGGATTTTCTCTATAATGAGCCATTAGACTACTGAATGACAAATTGTGCTTAATATATTCCCAGCGTCTTTATGAGGTACAGGTTAAAGATAAACTAAATTAGTTTTTCTGTAGTTCAACTGCTACTATAAGTATTACTGAAGTTGTACAGCACAATGTGTTGAATACGGAGTAGTAGCATGTAAGTCTGCACCCACATTGTGAGTCCCTGATCTCAGCCAGACTATCTGGGGGATGAAGAGGAAAGTTATCCCAGGCCACTCTTGTGGGCTGTTAAGTGGCTGATTATCTTAAACCTTCCAACACAACTTTAAGTAGATTAAAAAGTTCACTGTTCTATGTTAGTTCAGTTACACAAGTAAGTACAGCATCTGCCTCTCAATTCAATGGTTGCAGATTTAAAAAGCAGCGCTGCCCATTGTTCAATCTCATCTGTCACCATTGAGAGCAAGTTTGGTCTGTTCCCCAGAGGCCAGTAGATTAATGGAAAATTTGAATTTGTCAGCTCATGTCATTGATGAGTTTTGTAGAGAGTCTGTTATTTCGGTAGCTATCTTAAACTCACATACATTGCTTTAAGCAGAATGAAAGTTAAACTGCTCTATTTTGACTCTTGTAAACAATTTTACAACACCAAGTTATAGTCCAACAATTTTATTTGAAATTCACAAGCTTTCGGAGGCTTCCTCCTTCCTCAGGTGAATGTTGTGGATTTTGACTCAGTAGCACATGCAGGTGAATTTTGACTCAGTAGCACATGCAGCAGAGAGTCTAACACCCACCCAAGAGCTTGAAACATGAGACTGCCTCTGTGATTGTTAGACGATGCATGGCGTCAAACAGTTGACAAAATCAGAGTGAAAAGAGGTAAAAATTCCCAAACAAAGTTTGGGAGTGATTAATGTAAAATTATTTTACCATTTTAATATCAAAGGTACTTTCATCCATACTGATCACAATTTCACATTCTCAGTGGACAACCAGAATATTTTAGGCAATTCAAATAATCTCAAGTTCCCAACCATAAATGGGAAAAGTAAAATAAGCAGGAAATAAGCAAGAACCCTTAGCCCCACGTCCAAGAGTATGCGAATCTGCGTCAGCATCAAAGCCATCTGGGAATAATCACATGCCACCCTAAATGAATGCAGCTCAAGTCAAGCTGCTTGCTACAAATTAGCATTCTTAAATCCTGATGAAAGGATGACAGATTTTAAAATTTATTATCTAATTTATTAAGTTATTTAATATACAGCTTAAACTTATGGCTCCAATTATTTATCACTATTGCACAAGTTTCTTTTGCAACTGCTGTAAAAGGAATGTGCTGTTGTTGTAAATGATATGCCTGCCCTGCTGCTACAGTTCATGCTGTCCCTTGAATTCACAACTGCTGATGTTGCCTCTTCTCAAGAGATTAGTTACCGATGACAACAGCTACAAAGTTTTCTTTCTGGTATCGCTGTGCCAGAACTTCTGGACAGCTGGCAGTATCCTTCATTGTCTGCCAGAAGGCCATGAGTTAGCTAATATAGACTTTCACAAAGTACAATATCACTCCTTACATGGCCTATTACGCAGAAAGTGACTCACCTTTCCCAGATTTTCTTGCTCAAGGATATTTCGATTGTATTGCTCCCTAAAAGATATAAAAGAATTACTGAATTAATACCCATTGTATTGTTTTTGCTAATTACTCGACTGGAACTGCAACTGCAAACAGTTGCATAATAACACTGTAATATAGGGTCAGTAATTTGTAGAATAGCTGAGTATCAGACCTACATTGGCTAGACAATTACTATTGCAGATATAGACTTGACTATTCCAATGCTCTCCTGGCCTGCCTCCCATCTTCCACCCTCCATAGACTTGAGCTCATCCAAAACTCTGCTGCCCATATCCTAATTCGCACTAAATCCCGTTTACCCATCACCCCTGTGCTTGCTGACCTACACTGGCTTCCGGTTTGGGAACGCCTCGATTTTAAAATTCTCATCCTAGTTTTCAACTCCCTCCATGGCCTCGCCCCTCCCTATCTCTATAATCTCCTCCAGCCCTACAGCCCTCCGAGATCTCTGCACTCCTCCAATTCGTGCTTCTTGCATCCCCGATTTTAATCGCTTCACCACTGACGACCGTGCCTTCAGCTGCCTCAGCCCTAAGCTCCAGAATTCCCAATCTAAACCTCTCCGCCTCTCTACCGCTCTCTCCTTCTTTAAACCTACCTCTTTGACCAAGCTTTTGGTCACCTGTCCTAATATCTCTTGTGGCTCAGTGTCAAATTTTGTTTAATAATGCTCCTGTGAAGCACTTTGGGATGTTTTGCTACGTTAAGGGTGCTGTTGTTGTATTGCAAGGTCATTTTTTTCTCAAGTCTGCAAAACAATTTCAATGCAGGATGACTTATTGAGAGATTCAAAGCGCACCGTATAATTCAAATTGTTTACATTGACAGATGCTTCCTTCTTTTTGAAACTGTGAGAAGCAATTTAGTTATTTTGGAAGCTAAAATTTTTTTGAAAGATATGCCCTGGAGAACTATCTTTTCAAATAAACAACCATATTAACAAGCATTTTTAAATGAAGTACAGATCTGTCATTTGGGGTCATTACTTGTCATAGCCTCACAAGAAGGAACCTTTATACACTACTCATTTAATATATGTATTTTTACTACAGTCAGCAAAGGATGATCCCTTATTTTTGGGAAGTTATCTTTCTCCTGCCTTTCATAGTTCCTCTCCTCCAACATACACATACCTTGCACCCTATTCTCACCCATTCCCAGACCTTTATTCAAAAAAATTTTTTTAAAAAGGAGTCAGTTGATTCTTCCAATTTTTCCTCTAACAGAGAAATTATTTCCCTCCACAGCATATTATGAATTCACAATGTGGAGAATCACTGGGAGAACAGGTGCTCTATCACCGTGTGGTACAATGTGTTAATCTAATGCCAGTAAGTTGCCAAAAGGAAAATGCCTTTAATGTAAATTAAATCCATTTTTGACCAAAGTCATTATAAAGCAAGGATAAGATGGGAAAATCTAGTTATCAAGCCAGTTTCACAAAGCGCTGAGGTCTTGTCATAAACTGCAAGATACATGCAATACCAAAACTTAAAAGAGGCATCCTTCACGAAAGCTCCAGCTGGAGTACCACAAGATTTGATAACCAGCAATAGAAATTTTACCAACTGATACAGAAACAATGTTACAGTTTCTATTAATTAATGGATCTCCATGGCATTCCTAATGGTGAGTTGGTGCAGAGGCTAAGTTGAAGAGCAGGTAAAAGATTTCAGTGAGGAAGTCGCCAGGAAGTTTGGGAGAGTGAGGTAGACAATAAGGATTTTAAACAAAAGGTGGAAAGGTGAGGTGCTCAAACAAGCAAAAAGTGGCAGAGCAGTAAGAGGACAGGTTGAGATGGGACCTAGAGATGACAGACGTGCTACTGCAATCCATGGTGGCTTGGGTAGGGAATGCAATGGATGTGTAGCTGGCAGGGCAGCTTCATAAGGGAGAATTCATCAACATTGAGCCAAGTTTTGATCAGTGAATAAAAATAAAACTGACTCATGGCTCAACAGTCATAACATGGATATCCACAAAAAAACAGCTCAAAAAATTTAAAGATATATATATATATATATATATATATATATATATATAAAAAAAGCTAAAATTTACCTTATGGCTTTTCTTCTTTCCTGTGGATCTGCAGAAACATATAGTTTCATTTCATCAGCAGCTCGCTGTATCTGCCTTTCAGTAATCTGTTCAAGAGAAGACAATTTATCCACCTGCCAAGTTTTTTTTCAGAACTACTAAAATCAATGTTATTTTATGGGAATTTTTTGTACCCTTTTCAAACAGTTGATGTAATGGTATCTAGTTTCCTCTTGTCCACATTCTTCTCTGAGTCCTTGGACTTCCTGCAAAAGTTTCCAATTTGATAATCACTTTACAGGGTAGAAAATTCATCATATATCCCACTTTTTTTTAATAATGTAAGAAAGGGAACTTAATTAATATTACATATAATTACATGCAATTTTAACTGAATGTATTTTTGAGCACAATTCACCATCATTAAACAATACTTTTTAAAAATCAAGTATTAATTTTTTCTGAACAGAATTTATAATTTTCACAATGAAGCACACAATTTCTTTTATTTTCACACACAATTTCTTTTATAACAAAAAATTATAACAAACTTTTCACTAATCCTACTGAAAGCTGCATTACAGTCTTTAACAGCTGAAAATTTGATAAGCTGATCCCTTAATAAGAACTACTTTACTGGTTTATAACTCAAAGTCAACTTTACTTTTTTCAGCCTCATCTTTAAAAGGAAGAAAAATCTGGGGGATGCTTTCTGTTCAAAGATGCCCCCCAAACCCCAAAAATCTTGGTCTGGTATGAAGTATCTTTGATATTGTAATTAATCGATGGAAAATTTATTAGCTGAATAGGCAGCAGTATCAATTTGGTAGTAATTCTTTTTGCTGTATCTGCTGGCCCCAAGCCATCTTAAGATGCTGGTTCTCACTAAAGTGAACTAAGCCAGTTCTGGATGTGTCGGGCCATGTTCATAAGACATGCCACCAAAATGTCTGAGGGGGGAGTGAGGCTGGAAATGATGGCTCTCTGTGAGGCTACAAAATTTAATGTATACCAGGTAACATACATTTAATGGTTATTTTGTTAAGAAGAGTATTGTAAACCAATATTTAGGGTACCTTAATCTTTCCTCTTTAAGATTAAGGCACACTCAATAGATTTAAACATAAATATGATCAAAGTAC
Source organism: Heptranchias perlo (assembly GCF_035084215.1). Classification (NCBI taxonomy): domain Eukaryota; kingdom Metazoa; phylum Chordata; class Chondrichthyes; order Hexanchiformes; family Hexanchidae; genus Heptranchias; species Heptranchias perlo. The sequence goes on along the minus strand of NC_090349.1, from coordinate 26,434,139 downwards.
TGCACAATACTTTAAAATAGAGTCACAAAGATTATTGTAGTATACGAGATACCCGAATTTCCTGAATCACATGTAGGCAGAAATTAACCTCAGTTTCTGCGCCGATATTGCTAACCTGAACTAAGGCCAAAATTTCTGGCAGAGCTCATTTACCTACACCGGAACCAAAAAAAACTGCCACAAAGCAAGCGCAAATGCAGCACCAATAGGGGTAATAGCAAGTGGGCTGCTGTCTTCTGCCATGGGCCTCAATCTCAGGGCCTCTTGCCTCTGCTGCTTCTCTTCCATTATAATGCAGAACAGTCTGAACACGTTGGGGTGGGGGTCCAAAAAATTTAGGGTGCACTGAAACTGACATCATTTTGGTTAAGTACAAGGCAGGTCTCAATAAGAATTTTTTTTTAAAATCACTAAGAAAATTCCTATCAAGCTCCAGAAATCTCTGTTATGCTGATATCAGGCAACTTTGGGCTGCACTGTGCCTAAATGTTTGGGTGTAAATCTACGGCAGTACATTATTCGCGTAAATCCAGGAAACTTGTGAGTTAGCCTTTTGCGTGGGGGTGAAGTAATGTACATGAGTAGCAGAGGGTATTGGCGGACGTATCTCATAAGTGGTGCAAACGATTGAGGAAATTCACATAAAGCAATGTTTCTATCTGTGCAAATCCACACAGAACCATTCGATTGAATGGGTAACAATCTGAAAATACTGCTTCAAAAACAACTTAATTTACAAGTATAATAATAATATAGATCCATGCTATCCCTATTGTCAAATTGGATCAAACATTCAGAAACTAATAATTTAACACGAAAAGTAGAGACTTTAATCCATTATATGGATGTAACAGAGCTAACTTCCACATAACAGCAGCTCAATAATCATTTGGAACTCCTTCAAATAAATGGATGAAGGATTATTTTATTATATCTTCAAATCAGCACTGAGACATACTAAGCAGAAGGTCCCAGGTTCAATTCCCAGTTTGCACTGAGTTAGCTAGGAGAGCAATTGGGATGCAACATTGCCTCCAGGCAAGAATCAGCCATAGTTCCCGGGCGAGGCACTGGAGGGCTATTGCCTGTAGACCTTTACACCAGCAAGAATCCCTTCCTCAAATCTGGTTACTTCTGCATTCTATAATAGCATTGCAATGAGGTATGCAGCAGCATACATGGGGTAATACGGAATGTCACATCAAAAAAATCAAGTCCCTCCGTTTGCATTCTTTAGCAACCTGCATACAACTATCTCCATATGCATGATTAGTGAACAGAATTTTAAAGTGGAATATCACATAATAATGAAAACATACATTGTGTGCTGCAATATTGATTCCACCTGAGATTTATTTGTTATTTTTGTATTCAAAAAATTTCCAAAATGTAATTAAACTGCGCAAAACGTTTAAAATGTTGCAGTCAGCAGTAGCAATTGCATTTATAGGATGCGCATGACCTTTTCCTACCTGTTCAAGCTTAGATCGATTGCTTTCCAAGCCTGCTGCACAGCTGTCATAGAGTGCCTTTTTTTCATCGTACTCTTGAGTTAATTCCTAATATGAAAAGGCAAAATGTCATGTAAATGAAACTGTGAGCTAGCAGCATGCAACACTAAAGAAATGTGTGTCCTTGTCAATCACAGGTCAAGACCTTGTATTCTCAAATACATTTACACTTACAAGCTCATGTAAACCAAACAGGTGGCTTTACACCCTTGCATGTGGAACAAAATTGCAATACTACATACTTAGGGTCTAACAGTTGACCTGCCATTGAATGCCAATAATATGTGAGCTTCGTGTTTGGTTAAGGCCGATTATTCCCCAGATAATACTGCTTCAAACACTTCCTTGTACATCAATAGCCATTTTGTGACTGATGCGCAGACTACAATTTGTCTGCCAAATGACACAATGGAATTTGGTGCACCAATTTAATGTTTTGATTTTGCAGTCAACTGGCAAACAGAAGGACAAGAAGCAACATATTTCAGCATTACCCGCTTTATTACCACCACCCACCTGGCACTTCTGTCGCAATGGTCGTAGTTCTTTGATGACTGGAGCCAGGGCAGACTTCTTTTCAGCAATAAGGGTATTAAGTTTCTTTATCTGTAGAAATGTTTTCAACAAAAAAATAAGAAGTACCCATTCAAACTCTGTGCATTTACCTCTTCTTTACAACTTACAGCACTTCTTTTTCAATTACTCCAAGTCTCTCTTATTCTACAATCTGAAAACTGCTATACAAAGTTAACTTGTACATATTGAAAGTTCACCAATTTTTTTCTTTTTTTTTGTGAATTTTTGTATCCCAGATACACATCTTGTTTATATGGAATCTAAACTGGAGAAAAAATATAGAAAATAGATCAGCAATGTAGCATGCAGTTGTAAATGGTGTGATATAGGTGACCATATCCAAGTCAATGCATGCCTATTTGCCTGCTCTTCTCACGAAAGGAATACGTGAAGAGGTGGCGGGGATAATTAGTTGGCACCCTCCCCCTTCATCTCTCAGACCCAGCTCGGAATTCCAGCTGAAACTAATGAATTGAAAGTCTACTCTCTCTATTGATCTCCAAGAGTCCTTTGTTGAAATGAGTTTGGACCAACTCAAAGCAGTTCTGCATGGGCCATTAGCTCAAAGCCACCCATAACTGGATACAGATTAGCAATTTCATCCAGAGGGGTCATATGGATAACTGGTGCGTGGAATTGAAAAAATCTGAACTGGTACGGTACGTTCTAAAATTGGGGTTAAAGTAGTTTTGCAGAGTAACTGCAAATTTGCTCCTCATTTGGTTTCATTATTCCTGACCAGGCACAGCTTGATGCTGAAACTGCAGGATAAATGTTGAAAATGTGTTCCATTCCCCAGTGCTGACATCCTTCACCTTGCCAAACACAAAGAGTTGAATTTTTAAAATAGCACCAGGCACTGATGTAACTGCTAAACAGCTCTCATACTTGATTTTCGCACTTACAAATTAACTCTAAAAAGCAAATTGACAACATTGGAAATTGAATTTTTTAAAAAATAGATTTTAACTCTTTTTTTAAAATTAAAGCAGACAGTCCATTGTGTATAACAGAAGAAGAAAAAGAGGGTAAGAAATAAACTAAAGATAAAAGAGACAGAAGACAGACAAGACCAATGTACAGACGAAAGCCAGAAATATAACAAATACAAGAGTGCACAGACACAAGATGAAAATTCACAAGACAAAGAAGTAAAATGAAAGACAAAAGAAACAAGGCACTTTTAAGGCAAGCATATTTTTAGCTAGGAGTTAGAATTTTTATTTTATAGTGAACTAACAAAAGGGCACATCACTCAGAGCTACCAGCCTCACTTGTGTTGTCATATGTAGTCACCAGGCAGAGACTGGTGACCACATATTACAAATAAGAAGTGAAAAACTGAGCAAGAATCCTCCTCAGGCTGCTCTTGTCCACCTCCTTGTGGCCAGTTTCAGAGTTCGGTTGCCAATGTTCTGAGAGCAAGTTGCCCAACTGCCTTCTCTTGGTTGCAGATGTGCCCTAGCGATCACAAAAGGGAAGAAAAATACCTTTGAGAGAAAAGAGGCCTCACCCTAATTTAAAAGAAAAACATTTTAAGGGATCATGGTATTAGATTTAAAGGGCACATGCTTCTAAGAAAGAAATACAGTACCAGTGTGACATCTACATTTGTAGTGCTATTACTACATTTAAGCAATGAATCTGTGATTTAAGTTAATGCACACAACAACCGCTCTACTTTATCAAGAATGTGTTTGGAAACCTAACTAGTTCTGATTTGTACTGATTGGCCTCTACAGTAATGTAACGCCTTTTGTTGGGTTCACATTAAATGTTGAATTTTCAATTAACAAAGTAGTTTTTTAATTAATTGTGCAATAGCAATAGAGGTGCAAGGGAAATACGTGCAATCGATTTTTTAAAAATCAGAATGCAATACGTCATGCCTGACTGCACTTTTCCTGAAGGTGTCGCTGTGAGTGTCTCATGTTAGGAAAAAAGAATGCTGTATGCTGATTCTAATGTGTTAACACGTAAACTAGCATGAACTGTTCTACAGGAATAGTAATTGCAACATTCTTCACTCAACTTCATTCGCTCGCATTTAAATTTCTACAACTTTAAAGTTCCATTGTTTGTTTTAAATGCAATCATCTAAAACAAACAATGGAACTTTGAAATCGTAGAAATTTAAATGCGAACGAATGAAGTTGAGTGAAGAATGTGGCAATCACTATTCCTGTAGAACAGTTCATGCTAGTTTATGTGTTAACACATTAGAATCAGCATACAGCATTCTTTTTTCCTAACATGGTCTGAATAAATTACTGAAGGATGGGCAACTGAATTCAATAATGACCACTTGAACAAGATGCCTGGTGACTGTGGAAATGTACCCTTGTGAGGAATAACATCCTATAGGAAGGGTGGGAAGAAAATTGACAAGAAACAAAAATTAAACTTGTGTAACATCCTCTGGGAAGTTTTAGATCCCAGAGGTCATACATCTATATGACTGATGATAGCAAAAATTAATTCCATTTGTTTGCTCCAGAATTCAATGATTATAGTTAACAAATACTCTTGAGATATAAAAGTGATTTCACACAATCATATAAATCACACTGATATAAAATTGTTTAATTTTAAATTAGCTCAGTTCTTACACAGTTTATTTTTAATACAACTTCAACTTCTCTTAAATACATTTCAGATAGAGATCAGCCAAGTGCAGTTTCTGCTCTCAGCACAAACACCAATGTAAGTCAGACTCAGCACTTTTACCAGAGCACTGACCTTCTTCAGCAAACCTTGGGGTCATTTCCTCTGCAGTGAAATAATGAATGGGAGAGTGCTGTCCAAAGTCCAATCCCTTCTCAATGAATTCCACTCCCTATTCATTTCACTGGTGCTGAACTTCACATTGTTACGTCAGGAGAAATTTTACAAAACAAAAAACCTGTTCTTGGGCCACTGGCCTGTAGTTTTAAAAGGCAAACAATTTATATTTAATACACAGTAAGTTTTTAGTATCCAGTTTATTGGACAAACTACTTTTGATTATTTCATGTCTACTGCTTAAAAAAAAGTTTGAGAGTTGATGTTTTCCAGAGATCGGCCGGTCGCTACCACCAGTGATAAATTGTTATAATGAAAATTCAATTATATTCGGAGATATTATTGGACAAGGTAGACCAAACCCTCTAGGCACTTCCTCCTCATTCTCACCAAAAAAATGTTCCATCAGGTGCTAAGAATCACTGTTTGCAAAATTGCTCATAGCATGCATTGAAACTGATAAGTTTTATATATGCTCCTTTAAATGTGTATTAGAACCCTTATTTTTCTATGTGAATATTCAAATGTGAAATAGTATATAGGTGTTTAAAATCATTAAATTTGGAACATTTTTAGTGACATTTTGAAAACAACTCAGAGAGATTTGTTAGCTCTGCCTCCAAAGACCTCCTTCACACCAAGAAAAGTCCACCACAAAGGAGAAAACAGAATTTGGTTCTGTCTCTGATAGGCATTAAAATAAAACTGGATTTTTAGACCATTCCAAAGATAAATAACAGCTGCATATATATAGTGCCTTATCATGTCAAAATATCTCAAAGCACTTCACACAACAAATTACTTTTGAACTATGATTGTTATGTAGGAAAACTGTACTGTGAATAGGACAGGTTCATAGTGTGAACATTTTCTTTCCCATCCCAACATCAAATGGTAAATATATTTTATTTGTTATTACAAATCTTCTGAACATTAGGCTTTCTTGACTTTCAATGGTCCTGATGATCTGTAGAAACTCAGTCTGAATTTTTCAAAAATCAGGCCATCCAGAGGGGTAGGTTCTTTGTGATAAATTTAAAACTGAGGCTATGGGGGTGGAGGTATCCGAGAACCACTGTTATCGTGGGCAGTATAAAGCAATTAAAATGAAACATTTTTTCATGGTGAACCTGGAGATCTGAGAAATATAGTAATTTTCCTTACCACGATGTTGAAAGACTATGGAGCAACAAGACACAGCTTTCATAGTAATCAGGGACACTGAATATTGTATTAATATAATCCATGGAGTTTGTCCAATCAGGGATTGCTAGCACCCGTTTAGTGCTTTGCAGAGTTATTGGGGAGAGTGTAGAAGGACAGAGTGCTGAATAAGAAAATGCCACAGAAATGCAGCACGAGTCACACTTTATAATGTAGTCTGGGCAAAAATAAAACAATGTCATCTAGTAATATCTTTGAACAAAAGGAAAGAAATTTTATGTAGACTCCAAAGTGTTAATGAGCAAGAATGACATGAGGATATTTTGGCTGGTAATTTTTCTTTACGCAAAGTAGTTTCTACAAATCAATTTTGACTAGATGAATAAATTCTTGGGAGGATGGGAGAAAGTCTGTCTTTATTCACAATGAATTGATTTAATAGGGTAATAACTAACAATATTATTATGTACTGGGCAAAAAGTGGAAAGAGGTACACTTTACCATTATTATAATTATTCTTCAATTTTTTCACAAATTGTAATAAAGCCCTTAATAAATATGCAATTACTGAATGAATTTTATGTTTCATAAAAAGATGGATCACCATTTCAGACATCTCATCAAGTGTTCGTCCCTTCGCTTCATCCAACTCGCTCTTCAATGCAGATACTCTCTCCAGCTCCTCTTGAGTGTCACTGAAACCTGTAATACCATGCTTAGCTTCGACCGCTTGCTGTGAACACACACAGTTTGACAAAATTATGAAATGACCAGGTATATAAGGAACCCAGCTGACCATTTATATCATAAACAGTTATAACATAAGTGTCATCAGTTCAAGCTCAGGACCGTGGACATTTATTTATAGGGTATTGAAAATTCCAAACAATTTGACGTTGTTGGCATACACAGCATCTAGAATGAATCATATTCGGGTGGATGCGGTAAGGATGTTCCCAAGGATGGATGAAACTAGAACTAGGGGGCATAATCTTAGAATAAGGGGCTGCTCTTTCAAAACTGAGATGAGGAGAAACTTCTTCACTCAGAGGGTAGTAGGTCTGTGGAATTTACTGCCCCAGGAAGCTGTGGAAGCTACATCATTAAATAAATTTAAAACAGAAATCGACAGTTTCCTAGAAGTAAAGGGAATTAGGGGTTACGGGGAGCGGGCAGGAAATTGGACATGAATTTAGATTTGAGGTTAGGATCAGATCAGCCATGATCTTATTGAATGGCGGAGCAGGCTCGAGGGGCCGATTGGCCTACTCCTGCTCCTATTTCTTATGTTCTTATGTTCAATCCAGTTGAAATGTTATAACCTCTATTGGCAAGTGAACAGACTTTGAAATTTTGCTTAAAATACATCTTAGAATACATCTGAGAGGCAGCCTATTTGTGTCGTGTGGGAGAGACTAGGTCTGATTACCAGCTTCAGCCTATATCTGTATTCAGCATCCCCCTGTGGGATTTCTTTACTGAGCCTGATAACCCAGCAAATGTAGTGAAGGTGGATAACTGACAGGGAAAAGAAAAATTGACAGGGACTCCATATCCACTCTTCTGCCAACTGGGTACAAAGTAGCATTAGTGGATGACATGAAGTCCAATATATTCATTTGTCCTCTCTTCAAACAACAACTTGCATTTATATAGTGCCCTTAATATAGAAAAAAGTCCCAAGGCGCTTCACAGGAGCGATTATCAAACAAAATTTGACACCGAGCCACTTAAGGAGATATTAGGATAGGTGACCAAAAGCTTGGTCAAAGGGGTAGGTTTCAAGGAGCGTCTTAAAGGATGAGAGAGAGAGGTAGAGAGGCGGAGAGGTTTAAGGGGGGAATTCCAGAGCTTAGGGCCTAGGCAGCTGAAGGCCAATGGTGGAACAATTAAAATCGGGGATGCACAAGAGGCAAGAATTGAAGGAGCGCAGAGATCTCAGAGGGTTGTAGAGCTGGAGGAGGTTATAGAGATAGGGAGGGGTGAGGCCATGGAGAGATTTGAAAACAAGGATGAGAATTTTAAAATTGAGGCGTTCCCGGACCGGGAGCTAATGTAGGTCAGCGAGCATAGGGGTGATGGGTGAACCCAGGCTTTAATAGACTTATTGATGAAATATTTGTATATGGATGAGGCAATAGCCCAGAATTTTCTGTACACTTGCGTGATTGTAGTGGCGCATCTATGACGTTAGGTTCATTTTCCAGTGCAAAAGCCCCAGGAAATCATGGCGTGAGTGAATTACGACATTATGCACATCAATATTGGGATCGTTTTATTTCTGTCTTTCTGTCCACAATTTCCTGGGACTTCCGCGCCACTCTGCTAATACCCTAGTGGAAACCAAAATTGATCATAGCTCCGCCATCCTGATCAGCGAATGTCAACAACTGCGCATTACTGGTTGTGAGGAGTTACTGAGCTTGACTGTTTAAGGGAGATGCATTAATGCTAACTTGGGTTGGTTCAATTATCAAGTCATTTCAATTCTACATATTTTAGGATTTTCAAAAAAAATTATATAAGAGTACAGAACTGGAGATAACTGTAACAAGGACAGATATTTTACAAATATGTATTACCCTGGTGCTCCCTAAGAGAACAGAACAACCTAATGAATTTGTAGCAAACCAGTTTCCAGCAACATTTTTTTTAGCAAGTGATGATTAACCCTGTTTTAACTTTTGCATACAAAGAGCACAGTTGCAAAGGCAAAAGAAGTGGTGTGTAAAATTTTGCTGCTGGAATTTATGCTCATGTTTTGAATATTGAGTTGTATTAAGTCCACTCTCTCACAGTTGTTCAAAGACAGATCTTCCAATGTTATTGGTAGTCATGTATTTTTTTAAATCAGTAGAAAGACAGAAATAAAATGATGCCAATATTAATTCTTTGTAACATCTTAAATTTTAAAAGGTGCACAGTATTGTGCTATCCAATTTAAATCTCTATATAAGCATAATGAAATGAATATGGACAAAATTATATACTCAACTACCTGAAAAACATTCTACATGCTCAAAGATAAAAACTGTGAAATGTCAGCTGATATCAACGTGCGCTTTTCTAGGTAATCAGTACAGTGTTAACTAAAGTCATGGGAACTTGCAGGGTCGATTGAAATGGTTTCATGGAAAGTTGTGTCATTTCACATTAATTATTGTTTGTGTCTTAGAATGGTCCTGAGTTGCACAGCGAGTGTATTGAAAGCAAGGTGCTCATGTTACCAGCTGTTGCTGTATGGCCTCATGCCGCTGTTTTAGAATTTCTTCTGTCCTCTGCAGGACACCGTACTCTGCTCTCAGCTCTGCCAGTTCTTGGCGTTTTTTCTTATACACTGTACTCTTACTACGAAGCTTGCTGACATAGCGTTTGAACTAGAAATAATGGAAATTAAAGGGCAATAGGTTAACATAGTCAGTGCTAAAAATAAATTTGGAAGCCTAATGTCTCCAAGCACAACAAATACTGAAATGAAAGATGTTATTAGTTTCAGAACTGACACCAATCTCAATATCTATAGAACAAAAGACAGACTGGCAATGCTAAACCCACAGAGTCTCATTTTCTTCGACAACAGGACATATTCTATAAAAAGAGTCCTGGGCAAGAAGCCAAAAATAGTCCAGCCACTGCTGTGCAGAAGTGTCAAATGCAGAGCTTCCTCCCCCCATCACATTCGTGTCTCATACACTGAAATGTTCAAACATCTTTAACATAATTAAATAACTCATACGTAAGTTACTTTGTGTACTCTAAGTATAAAGCATGAAACCTACACGATCTTTTATAACCAAGTTCATTGGATGGGTCAAGGATAAGCCAAATAAACAGTAAGATTTTCTACAAATCTTTGTTAGTTGTCCAAAATTCATAGTGTACTTATTTGCATGTAAGTATATTCAGCAATCATTTATAATGCAAAAGGTAATTTCCATACTATATCATTAAAACAGACTGAAAGGTTTTTCATGCAATTTCCGGTTGATTTGTTTGTCACTGAAATATTAATTCAAGAAAGGAATATTTTGTTCTGAAAGCTTTCACTTATAAATAAACCTTACAGCACATTTTCCATAGTTACAGGATGCAAGAAGTCAAATAAAGGTAATTTATCTAAGGACCAATTATATTATATAGGTCAACAACTTACAGATTCAGTTTATTTATACAGTTGTGGAATGATTGTAAAATGTAAATTTATGAACTTTACGATCTGTGTTCCTAAAGATCAGAGTACTTTCTAAATGGTGAAAAGCTCAAAACACCAAGTCCAAAGAGACTTAGGGGGTCCATGTACATAGATCAGTAAAATGCCATGGACAGGTACAGAAAATAATCAAAAAGGCTAATTGAATGCCAGCCTTTATATCTAGAGGTCTAAAATACAAGGGGGTAGAAGTTATGCTACAGTTATACAAAGCCCTGGTTAGACCACACCTGGAGTACTGTGTTCAGTTCTGGGCACCGCACCTTAGGAAGGATATATTGGCCTTGGAGGGAATGCAGCATAGATTTACTAGAACGATACCTGGACTCCAAGGGCTAAATTACAAGGAGAGATTACACAAACCAGGGTTGTAGTCCCTGGAATTTAGAAGATTAAGGGTTGATTTGATCGCAGTTTTCAAGATATTAAGGGGAACTTATGGGGTAGATAGAGAGAATCTGTTTCTGCTGGTTGGGGAGTCTAGGACTAGGGGACATAGCCTAAATGTTAGAGCCAGGACTTTCAGGAGTGAAGTTAAGAAACACTTTTACACGCAAAGGGTGGTAGAAGTTTGGAACTCTCTTCCACAAACGGCAGTTAGTGCGAGCTCAACTGTTAATTTTAAATCTGAGATTGATAGATTTTTGTTAAGCAAAGGTATTAAGGGACGTGGGACTAAGGCAGGTAAATGGAGTTAGGTCACAGATCAGACCTTACCTCACTGAATGACAGAACAGGCTCGAGGGGCTAAATGGCCTACTCCTGTTCCTGTGTGATGGGCTCAATTGTACATCATTCACTAATCTGGGATACCAAAGCAGTTTTCTTTTTCTCATCTGGAAGCTGTCCAAAGTACATTTATTTTGAGACCAAGTTATGGTTTGACCGCTCTTGTGGTGAATTATGCTATTTAATCCTAAATGCAATGGAAAATTTCTAACACCCAGTATCAATTGGGTGATCTGTGAATGAATATTTCACTGTCCAAAATTTAAATTGTGTAAGGGTTAGAAGTGAGCATAAGGCAAATAGTCCTTTTGAAGCATTTCTATATGGAGCCTTTTATAATTTAGACTTCCTCCCAACGCTTTGAACTTGTGTTCACAGAGAAAGGCAGTTTCCATAAACAGCCCGAGTCTCCCAAAAACCTAAACCTGTGCTCTTTTGTATGTCATAAATGGGAGAGCATCACAGGACTAACAAATTGCACTTCAATTACAGTATAACACTTCACAGACTATGTGGGATGCCCAACACACTCTTCTGTCTACTCAAAAAGGCGGTAAATACCTATTATCCAATTGTTACATTCAGGCTACAACTAATAGTGTTCAATTCTGGGCACCATACTTTATGTTGCTGGCCTCCGGCAGTCCCTTTAAGGACAGCTGGCTAGGCCACAGAAAAAAATGGAAAAACTGAAAAGTAATGGTGTAGGTGAATATAATTAATTGATTAAAGCAAAATAAAATCTCTGCACTTTCTTGGTATTTTTAATTCTTACCTATACCTTTACTTCTTAAAAATATCCCACTGAAGCTAATGCCAGAATCATTTGCCATACTTGGATAATTTAACGCCTAGGGTAAAGTCTCCTTAGATCTGAAACAAACTGGCAACCCTTCAGTGGCAGTAACACATGGAATATACTTTTAGGCATCATGCCTGGGATTGCTTTCAAACTCTTTTGGTGCTTTTTGAAGCCTTTAGGCTGGTTTAAACTTGCTCAATGAGTCCTTTCCCCAGGATTAGTTGGTCCAAAAGCTTTGTTGACACTTTGATGCTTTAATCTGTCACAGACTGAACCAGGCTATCCGCAATCTCGTCTATTTCTGCCTCTGTAACATCGCTTCAGCCTAACTGCTGCTGAACCCTAACCCATACCTTTGTCACATCCAGACTCAACTATTCCAATGTGCTCCTGGTCAGCATCCCATCCTCCACCCTCTGTAAACTTCAGCTCATCCAAAATACTGCTGCCCATATCCTGTCTGATTCACCTAGCTATAATGGCTCCAATTTAAAATTCTCATTGTGTTTAAATCCATTCATGGTTTTTCCCCTCCCTATCGCTGTAACCTCCTCCAGCCCTACAATTCTCCCCGAATTCTGAGTCCAATTCTGAGCTTTCATGCAATCCCCCTCCTTCCACCCCACCATCAGTGGCTGTGCCTTCAGCCATCTAGGCCCCACACTAATTTCCCGCCTGAGCCCCTCCAATTACCTTTCCTCTTTTATCTAACGTTAAGAGATTTTGAGAGCCCCAAGTGACACATTGAGCTAATGTGGAATACTGTCTAATGTTTGTTTTCTGGAATGCTCCTGAGAATGCTCTTTTCCTAAACTGTTCCTCCCAATGATTTGGTCCAGGAGGCAAGTTTCCCCAAACAAGAGCACAATGTCTCTGTGTTTGGGAGAATTCATCTAGGATATTCTTTCTTTTTTAGACTTTTAAAAACTCTTTCCTGTCAATTTTCTCCACTCCTGGAGGTACTGATTTATTGTTGGAATATGGTTCCACAAGCACCGGTTGCCATCTGATGCATGTCCCATGTGGTCATTCTTCATGGTGCACATTGATAGCCAATGCTGCCAGGCTATCTGACCACAAGGGGTATAATGGACTATTCTCAAAATTAAGAGCAAGAGCCCTAGCCAATTTTCCCCTTTTGATTATGGGTGATCAGAAGTCGAGTGCCCTGTCTGAAATCAGGTAATTCAGTATTGATTGAGGATCATCCTAATTTATCTGGCTCACCTACTCTCTGCCTACACCCATGGATATTCCTCTTAAAAGGACAGATTTCAAACGCAGATCACTGCAATGATCCTCTTGTTGAGTCTTTAGTTTGCTGAAAGCTGCATAACATCACAAGACTATGAAAGAAAGTGTCATTGGTGCTGATAAATAGAAAGGATCCACACCTTCAACACATATCTTAAAAGGAACTAACCACTGCCTTGGACAACTAGCAAGAAACCAAAGAAAGCCAATTTTTTAAAAAATTGGGAAGATATACAATACGCCAAGTGAGGGTTTGTGGATCACAAACTTTAAATCTAAAGGGACGATTTTAACTCCCTGCACACGAGAACGTGGCAAGCAGGGGGGTTAAAATAGAGTCAGTGTTCTCCCCTCCGGGCTGGCGCCATACTCAAACGCCAGCCGCCAGTTTAACGAATGTGAGGCCATCAAAATGTGCAAAAGTCTGAGTCCCACAACGTAACTAGGACCCTGATGCGATTTTAATGCGCAGTTGTGCGACCCATGCCAAGTGCCGGGCTCACCACATAAAGCTGGAGGCAGGCAGGAGTAGACCCAGAAGAGGGATAAAAAAGGTGAGATTTCCTACAGTTTCCTTCTGCACCGGCAGGAACAGGATGCTCCTGTCGGCTCCACATGGAAACCGTGGGCTCCCCCCACCCCCACCCTGACCAAGATCACCTCCTACACCCTAATATGGGGGTCTGTATTCGTATTGAGAAGCTCAACAATACCTTGCCAGAGTGGGAATTTGCACTGCCTAGATTTTCTCAGTCTGCTGTATTCACTCTGGAGTGGACCCGATAGTGTAAATAGGGGTGTTAAAAGTGCAATAATTTCAAGTTTCACGATGCGATAATTTAGACACTTTTCTGAGCCGGGAAGCTTAACTCAGGTTGCTATCATGCAAAGAAAATGACAAATATCTTTCTAAGAAACAAGCAGAAGACAGCTGTCACTCACAAATCAACCACAACATGGTAAGAAATAAGTTCAAGATCTATTTCTTACCTTCTCTCCAATTTTCTCCCTTCCCCACAGTATAGACTCTTCATATGCTAAAAAGGCTGCTTTTAACACCCCTATTTACACTATCAGGTCCACTCCAGAGTGAATACAGCAGACTGAGAAAATCTAGTCAGTGCAAATTCCCACTCTGCGAAAAAAAAATACTAGTGTAAAACTCATCCCTTTGACTGAATATAATACTGCCATAATACAGTGCAATATAGATGGTTGCCACGCCTGCTGTAAAAGTAAACATTTAGGCACTTGGACGACAACAACAACTTGTATTTATATAGTGTCTTTAACATAGAAAAACATCCTACAGTACCTTACAAAGGTATAATCAAAAAAAAATGGACGCAACGCCAAAGAAGGAGGTATTAGAAGGGATGATCAAAAGCCTAGTCAAAGAAGTGAGTTTTAAGGAGAGTTTTAAAAAAGAGGCATTTAGGGAGTTGGAGGGGTTAGGGAGGGAATTCCAGAGCATGGGCCCAAGATGGTTAAAGGCAAAGGGAGCCAGTGACAACAGGAGTGGGTGAGCAGTTCTTGGTGTGGAATAGGAAATGGACAAAGTTTTGGATGAGCTGAAGTTTATAAAGGGTACAGAATGGAGGCTGGTCAAGAGAACATTGGAAGAGTCAAGTTTGGAGATGACAAAGACATGGATGAGGTTTTTAGCATACATGTGCTGATGTAGATGGGCGGAGGAGGTCAATGTTAAGGAGGTGGAAGTAGACAGTCTTTGTGGTGGAGAGGATATGGGATCGGAAGCTCAGCTCAGGGTCAAATAGGACGGCAAGTTTGTGAACAGTCTGCTTCAGCCTGAGACAGTAGCTGGGGAGGAGGATGGAATTGGTGGCAATGATAGAGTTTGTGGTGGGGCTGAAAATGATGGCTTTCGTCTTCTCAGTGTATACCTGGAGGAGTTAAACTCGGATATTGGACAAGTATTCTGACGACATAGAGGCAGTGGAGGGGTCAAGAGAGGTGGTGGAGAGCTAGAGCTGGGTGTTGTCAGCACACGCATGGAAGCTGACTCCATGTCTGCAGATGATGTTGACAGGGAATAGCATGTAGATGAGGAAGAGGTCAAGAATAAATCCTTGGAGGATTCCAGAGATAACAATGCTGAGGAGGGAAAGAAAGCCATTGCTAGAGATGCTCTGGCTATCATCGGATAGATAAGAATGGCACCAAGTAAGGGCATTCTGACCAAACTGGACAATGGAGGAAAGGCATTGGAGGAGGTTGATCATGTCAAAGGCTGCAGAGAGGTCAAGGAGGGTTAATTCCCCACAGTCATAGTCATAGAGGATGTCATTTGTGACTTTGGTTAAGGCTGTTTCAGTGATGGAGCAGTGGCAGAAACCTAATTAGAGAGATTCAAACATGGAGTTGCGGGAAAGACGGACATGGATTTGAGGGATAATAACTCGTAGAAGGACTTGAGAGTAAAGGCTGGCTGGAGATGGAGTAATGATGATAGTTTTGAAAAGGAGGGGGACAAAACCAGAGGAGAGGAAACAATTTACAATGTTAGCAAGAATGGGGGCCAGGAAGGGAAGTTGTGTCTCATGGACTAGATGAGCTCGGAGAAGGCATTAGGGGATGATGGGAGAGAAACTAGTGAGAGATTGAGGGATAATTCAGGGTGGAGCCTGAAGGGAAGTTTAGCTTGGAGGGCAAAGAGAAGGAATTAAAGCAGCAGAGGCCACTCAAGGGATGGTCCCAAACTTATCCATGAGCTCCTTGCATTTGTTGGAAGAAAGAGTGGAAGGGCAAGGATTCAGCTGGTAATGTAGAAAAAAAGTTGGGAGTCATCTTGCCCTCCATGGTGATCATGGAGTAGTGGTTGATTTACAAAAGAGCATGGGGGCCCAATGATGCTTGATATGGTCCAGCCATGTTGATGGATGGCTAAACAAATTATACTTCAGATATACTCAGGTATGCATCCATTGGACTTGAGGGAAGTTGGGGGCCATTCCAGGGAAACCAACCAAGATGGGGGAGAATAAATGTTTTGCTGGGAGCAAAGGTGGAGGTGAAGGAGTGATTGAGCAAATCAACAGCTTCAGGAGTATAGTAGCAAATAGAGGGTCAAAGGCTAGGCTGTTGCAAGTCTGAAAGTGCAGTTGTAAGTGATTTGGGGAGTGTCTTCCTGGGGCAGATGAAGAAAGTGCAACTGGAAGGGGGTTGGGGATGTGGGTTCTAAGGGATACAAGGAAGTGGTTTGGAGATGGCCTTGTTAGTGATTGAGACCATGGGAATAGAGAGGGAGGATGAGGGGTTGGCCATGAATATGGATGAATAAGACATTATACAAGTTGCTGTTTTTGCATCTTCACACTTCCCTTGGAGAATAGTGTGAAGTACTACAAGGACTCACAGGCTGATTAACAGTCTGACAAGTTGCCAACGTGGGCGTAACCATCTTTATACCAGCCTATAGAGTGGTTAGTCCCACATGGCAGGAGAGTTTTATGGGCTCCCACAACCCATACGATGAGGGGGTGAGGGGCCACCCACATTCACCAGATGCAATTTACCCACTGGATGTCAACCCAGAAATCAAAGCCTGAACTCCGGTCTCCAATCATCAGGACGACTGGGGGCAGGCCTCGAACCCTGCACCTTTTGATTCAGAGGTGGGAAGGCTACCACTAAGCCAAAGACTTACTCCATCAACCAATGAATGGGAGACCTGGACTCCATCCACCAGCTGTACTCCAAGATGCAATCTCCATTGCATTGGACTCATGAAAATGCAGGTCCATGTTCTACTGTACAGATAAGGGACCTGGGTTTAGCAATTTAAACATGTGGAGCTGGACTTCTGCATTTGCTTTCTTTGGGGTCCAAGCATCTAAGGAGCCAAACTTCCCATGTTCATCAGTCTACCATTGGCGGCCATACCTTCAGCTGCCTAGGCCCTAAGATCTGGAATTTCCTCCCTAAACCTCTCCACCTCTCCACCTCTCTCTCCTCCTTAAAACTTACCTCTTCAACCAAGCTTTTGCTCACCTGTCCTAATATCATTACGTGGCTCGGTGTCAAATTCTGTTTGATAACGCTCCTGTGAAACGCCTTGGAACGTTTTACTACGTTAAAGGCACTATACAAACGCAAGTTGTTGTGAATGTAAAAGGAGATTTTCATGCACACATTGCTTTACCAAAATCAGTTGTAGTCTAACAGTGAAAATAAAAGTGCCTTCTGATCGCCTCTTTACAGTCAACAAGGGATTCTAGCATGGTGTATTGGCTACCAACCTGGATACCTAAAAGGGATTTGAAAGGCCAGGGTGTAAAGCATTGTAGACATGGCACAAATACCTCCCAATCTGGCAGAGTTGGTGCTTTTATCCAACCAATCTCAAATTAACCACAGCACAGAATGAAAGAAAGGTAACCAATCTTCAATGTATTGTACAAAATTAGTTCTTGAATTAGTTTTCTGTCAAAAATTCCCTAATAGCACTGTAGCAGATTGGTTAAAAACAAATATGGAAGCATTGAGGTAAGCCTGCTATAATCTTCACACCTTTTTTTAAAGATAGTTTTAAATGTTGAATTTATAAGTGAAATCTTTTTCTTGCATGTTAAGGTATCAAATCCCTTTATTTTCTTACTGAGCCAAGCATAACCTACAGCTAAGAGAAAGAGCAGATGAATCTTCTTAAGGATCCACCAATGATATTCTGAACCAACAGCTGTGCAGGAATTACTTTCCTAGTCTGGTCCCCCTCCTTTCCCCATCGGAATGCACCTGCCTTCTGCTAAGTGCTATCCCAAGCAAAACAAACGCAGCAGCATGAAGGATTGACCTGTGCACCACATAGTGGTCACTGTAGTGCTTCTTCCTTAACGTTCATTATTACTCAAAGTGATTTATAATGGTAAGTGCCTCTAATCAGCTGTGTTCCCCATCCTCTCCAGACAAAGACAGACCTGGGTGGGGGGGGCGTTAATGAGAGAACTGATTGTGCTAATGGTTTATTTTGATTAATCCCATTTGATTCCTAGAATCTTTATGTATCTTTTGGAGAATGCTATAGTTGACCCCTTCAGGTTCCAATTCTGCATTGTGTTCCTCCCTGTCAGTTGCCTCCCCTAACACCTCTGTAGTTCCTTTTGCACCCTCAGGTATCCACCCCGTTACTTTTCCTCATTGTCAGTCAGTTCCTTTCTTTCTGTTCCTGTCTTAAATTTTGTGCTTCTTAAATTAAATGGAAGGAAAATTACAAGCTGCAAATATGCAATTTCCTGATATGTACTCCCAGAATGCATCAGGTGCACAGGAGCAGATAATTTAGTGCACTACTAGTGAGTTTGCCAAATTATACAGTCTTTAATAAAGAAAAATGGCCTCATAAAACACTCAAAATTTTATCATTCAACTGGTTCAGAAGAGAGATATGTTAGCTGAATTTTCAAAGCAACAAACAGTAATCCATTCTCTATAAACATTGGGGCAGAATTTGCTCACAAAATAATGGAGGAACTCAACAGAGCTCTCCGTTTTAAAAGGCGAACTGAAGGACCAAGTTCCCGCGTTTGCACATGCGCACTAAAACGCGGAAACATACTCCTATTGGTTTGCCAGTGATTTGACAGCTTAGAATTAAAGGGCCATCGCACTCTGCAATCATTGAAATCACTAAAAAATTGCAAACCTGCTCATCCGCCCAGCTGGAAAGTAACTAATTACGCCACCAAACAGGCACGCTTAAAAACACCAGGTCTAAACTAAGTTTTAAAACTGGTTAGTCTTAATGACTGCTAGGAAACTAAAAATTAAATTGTTAAACGGTGGAATCTCATATTACTCCTTATTTTAATAGTTTTTGGTCATTAAAAAAAATGTTCAAATTATTTTTTTAAAAAACTTTCCCTTCTGTCTCTAATTTAAGTCAATTATTTCTTTGGCTTTTCTTCAAAGTATTTTTAAAAAAGCAAGTAAACTCTCAAAACCTCAAGATGAAGGGACACACCCATCTACCTTTAAACTTCTATTGTTGCACAGATTACATGCTGGGAAATTTTACACATACTCAGCATGCATAAACTGCACATCAGGAAACAGTGCACCTGTGATTTTCCACCACTAATTGTAAGAAGTCAACAATTTACAATTCAATGCTTTACAGCAGGAACCAGCTGACCAGAGTGAAAAGAGGTGGCGTAGATACCCAAGGGGTTGCGGATGGGTCAGAGGAGGAGACTTGATGGTTAGAAAGGGGCCAGTGGCAGTTTGGGACCAATTCCCGGGTCCCCCACCCATCAAGGTTGTAAGAACCTGTTTCCCATAATACAACCAGACCCCAACAAACCTAATATTGTCAGAATCTGCTCCGTCTATATTCAAACCCCCCCCTCCTCATCCTAATTGGAGATTCATTTTCAAAATAAAACAAGTTGCATTTTGAAGCAAACAGAAAGCCTCTAGTTATCAGCCCTCCCACTTCCAGGTTCAGGTAACCAATCAGCACACACAATTCTCTAGACCATATTCCCAGTGCTTCCAGATCACAGAACCACTCCAATACTTTCAGACACTGAGATCTCCCTTCCAATGCCTTATATCCCAGAATCCCTCTCCCAGTGATCCCAGATCCCCTTTCCCCGGTGTTCCCAGAACCCTGAGAGACCCCCCCCCCCACCCGAAATATTGTTGGACCCTTAAACCCCTTCCTAATACTGGAAGATCCTGGGCCCCCTTCCCAGTGTCCCCTCAGCTCAATTTCTCCCCCTCACTAAATGAAAATTCTAATACCCAAAATACAACATTAAATAAAAATAATATATTTGAAAAATAGATATTTCATGATAACATGATTAAATTTATTCACCAAATTGTGTTTTGTGCCTTTTAACACCTTCATGAAGATTTTTACTTGAAGGTCTCAGCCTTTCCACAAGCTTGGACTTGATATTGTTGCCCAGAGCTGTGAAATTGTTAGCTGAACACAGATTGTGCAGTCTGATCATATGCAGTGTACCCAAATTCCCAGGATACACTCCTCATCCTAATTGGAGATTCATTTTCAAAATAAAACAAGTTGCATTTTGAAGCAAACAGAAAGCCTCTAGTTATCAGCCTATATTTGTTGACAGCTAGAAAATGTAAATATATTAATCAATGAAACGTTGGACGGTTGGAGAAGGGAAAAAAAAAGAGAAAACAGAAAGACTGTCTTTCCTCATCCTAAGTTGAATGAAGGGGTAGTAGGAGGGAGAGACATTCATGCAAAGACGAAGAGGCAGGGATGCAATGGGTGGGGAAAGCATGAGGGAAAGGGGGTAAGGATGAGAAGGGAGCCACCGAGGTTTGCAGGGCACATATTCCCCAGAATCCCCACTGGAAATTGCAGACTGCAGCTCTCAGTGGCTGTCACTACGTGCTGAGGTTCTACCTGTCCCCGGTGTTGAGAAGGATGGGCCTAGCCACGCTGCCACGGAACGCTCCGTCCAGTTGAACCGTTCCGCCCCACCTGTCCTTCATGGAAAAGTTTGTGCAGAAAAACACCTTTGACCACAAGGCGATCAGCAAGTGGTCCGCACGTAACGTCCTCGAGACCCTGCGGGAAAAGGAGATGGTGGATCCTGTCGGTTGGTTCCCCGAGCAGACTGTCAATGTCATTTGGCAGAACGCCTCATCGCCAGAGCTTTCAAACAAGCACCAAGACCTAGCTTGACTGGTGGTGAGAAGGGCCCTTCCCGTCAGATCCTTCATGCACTCCCGGACTCTCAGCACCACCGCGCGCTGTCCCCGAGGAGGCTGCGGTGGAGACGACACCGTCAGCCATCTCCTTCTGGAATGTGCCTTTGCAAAGAAGGTCTGGAGAGAGATGCAGTGGTATCTGTCCAGGTTCATCCCGAGCAGTTCCGTAACACAGGACTCTGTGCTCTATTGGCTGTTCCCGGGGACGCACACTGAGACAGACATCAACTGCTGCTGGAAGACCATCAGCTCGGTGAAAGACGCCCTTTGGTCTGCCCGAAACTTACTGGTCTTCCAGTGCAAGGAGCTGTCCTCGACAGAGTGTTGCAGACTGGCACATTCCAAAGTCCAGGACTACGTGCTTAGGGACATACCGAGGATGGGTGCAGCCGCCACAAAGGCTCTGTGGGGAAAGGCAACCGTTTAGAGCCTTCCCACCATTGTATAACGAGGGGCTGCAATCAGGGAAAAACCCCCTCGGGCAGAATGTAAAATTCGAATTGATGTAATGTACCCGTAATAAATCTGTAATGTATCTGTAATGAATCACCTGTATTGATTGTGATGCAATGAGGCACCCTAGAGTGTCATGAACTGTAATTATGTCCAATGTGTTCAGTGAACTGTACTTGATGTAACCTGCAAATTGTATGATCTGTATTGTGTACATTTGGAATGTGATATGACAACTGCATTGTATGTATTGCTGCAAATTTTATGAATAAAGTATATTTTTTGGAAAAAAAAGCTCTCAGTGGCTCCATTTTTCTGCCATAGCACCCACCTCCCACTTGAAGGGAAAGACAAGAAAGACAGAAAAATAAGCAGAAGAGGATCGAGAGAGAAGCACAAAGAATTGGGGAGAGAGAAGCATAAGAGAGGGAATCAACAAAAATATAATAGACAGTTAAGAAACAGACAATATTCTCCGACTTACCATGTGCAATGCAACAGAGATCCAACAGTTTGCACACGAGAGCAGGAGGGAAAGAAAGCAAATTTCTCTGCCTTAAGCCTATGAGATGTTTGGGAAGGAGGGTGCTCAGCCTGCCCAGCTGTCAATCAAAGTTACTACACCAAGTGTAACGCCTACCCTGGGATGTGGGGTCTTAGTTAACTCCATCACTACGCAAATGCAATGGAATAACATATAGGCCCTCAGGTGTCACAAGGGAGCCATCTTCTCACAATGGCATAAAATGCTGGAGATTTTATATAACAATATTATTTGTTTACCTACACTCCAAATTACTATTGTTTAGGTGGGATCCAGGCGGCTAAACACATGTCGACAAAAACTGCTCCATGCAGCCTTGGGAGTTAATCCCTTATAAGTTGAGTCTAATGCTACATAAATGCTATAAGTTAAAAAAAATCCAGCTGAGGCAAAACAGGCAAAATCCAAACTGCTACAAAATTATACCATTGTTTCCTCAAGAATAGTAGAGGCAACACATTTAATCTTTCAAAGTTTTAAGTGAATGTACTGAGTATTATTTTATGAATGCACAGACATGAAAAGTTAGAATGTCTGCAATTTGCATGGTCTGAAACACATTCAGAATTCCATTGTTAAGCATGAAAGAAAAATGAAAACTGTAACCAATTGCAATCCTGGTACCGGGAGCATAACTTGAAAAAAACACTGTTCAAAAAGTTACTAGGAAAATAAAGATTTTGTAAATCTATTTACAAAGTTGAGCAACAGAATCACTGAACTTTGCATGTTAATTACACTTTGATCTTCAAAAGTCTATGCTACCATCTGTGGATCTTACTCAAATATTGTGAAAAGAATGCAACACGTGTGATGTATTTGTCATAGGTCATAGCCACCTGTTTTTTGGCAAGCCACAAATGATAATCATAGTTTGGTAACCAGAGCGGGGACACTACATACTCAGTAGGTTACAGGCATCTCCTTCCCTTTACTGACTCAGGCTACACAATAAGTCTGCAACTCCACCTCATCTCATTTGGAAAGAAAATAGCATTCACAGCGTAAGCTGGAATTTCCACTTGCTGTTATAATTATCATCTACAGAAATATGACTTTTTTTTCCCTTTGAAAATTGGTAGTAATTATACCAGTGTTATATTTACTGTGCAATAACCACAAACATTATGTCCAACCAGTGTAATGGAGACCTTAACAAAAGACCATAAGGGCTATAAATATACTACCCATGCAATTCTCCATGGCTAACAACAGTATTAGCTTGCGGTGTTTTTAGACCAATATGAAACTGGTTTAAGAACAATGTCAAAGCAATATAAAACTGCTCACACAAGCACATGCCACTCAGGAGCAGAAGTTGCTTATAATATACCAAATGACAGGAGGCAATGAACTCAAATTCAGAGGGAGCAACCCATATTTGCCATATTATATGTATGAATTAAGAATCATGTGGAAGCTTACCCCCCCTTCCATTTTCTCCCCCTATTTCAGAAGCCAGGGCTCATGCTGGGGAGTATAGTTCTGCAAGCAGTTAAAAGAGCATACGGGATCCTGGGCTTTATAAATAGAGGCATAGAATACAAAAGCAAGGAAGTCATGAACCTTCATAAAACACTGGTTCGGCCACAACTAGAGTATTGTGGCCAGTTCTGGGCACCGCACTTTAGGAAAGATGTGAAGGCCTTAGAGAGGGTGCAGAAGAGATTTACTAGAATCATTCCAGGGATGAGGGACTTTAGTTACGTGGATAGACCGGAGAAGCTGGGGTTGTTCTCCTTGGAACAGGGAAGGTTGAGAGGGGATTTGATAGAGGTGTTCAAAATCATGAAGGGTCGAGACAGAGTAGATAAAGAGATAAAAACAGAAAATGCTGGAGAAGCTCAGCAAGTCAGGCAGCATCTGTGGAGAAACAAACAGAGTTAACGTTTCAGGTCAAAGACCTTGCGTCAGGACTGGAAGATATTAAAAGAGTTAAAGTTTTTGAGCAAGTACAGAGCCAGGGAAAGGGCGAGGGGAGGGGAGGAAAGAACAAAAGGGAAGGTCTGTGATGGGGTAGAGAGCACGAGTGATTAAATGACAAAAGGGATGATGATGCAAGGAAAGGAAGGTGGTAATGGGACGGGTTAAGAAACAAAAGATTGCTCAGTATGTAGTTGTATATTGCAGCAGCAGAACCATTACCAACACTAGCTGACCGAAAAAATGGGAGCAGTGGTCATGATCTGAAGTTATTGAAATCAATGTTGAATGCAGAAGGTTGTAAAGTGCCTAAATGAAAGATGAGGTGTTGTTCCTCAAGCTTACGTTGAACTTCATTGGAACAGTGTAAGACACAGAGGACAGAATAGAAGTGGGAAGGGGAATTAAAATGGTAAGCAACCGGCAGGTCAGGGTCACGCTTGCAGACAGAGCGGAGGTGTTCAGCAAAGCGATCACCCAGTCTGCGTTTGGTCTCCCGCAATGTAGAGGAGACCGCATTGGATACAGAGCTGAGCGATTCCACAACCAACGGATCAGATCAAAGCTCTGCAGTCCTGCCACATCCAGTCGTGAATGGTGGTGGACAATTAAACAACTAACGGGAGGAGGAGGCTCTGTAAACATCTCCATCCTCAATGATAGCGGAGTCCAGCATATGAGTGCAAAAGACAAGGCTGAAGCGTTTGCAACCATCTTCAGCCAGAAGTGCCGAGTGGATGATCCATCTCGGCCTCCTCCCGATAGCCCCACCATCACAGAAGCCGGTCTTCAGCCAATTCGATTCACTTCACGTGATATCAAGAAACGGCTGTGTGCACTGGATACAACAAAGGCTATGGGCCCCGACAACATCCCGCCTGTAGTACTGAAGACTTGTGCTCCAGAACAAGCCGCGCCTCCAGCCAAACTGTTCCAGTACAACTACAACACTGGCATCTACCCGACAATGTGGAAAATTGCCCAGGTATGTCCTTTCCACAAAAAGCAGGACAAATCCAATCCGGCCAATTACCACCCCATCAGTCTACTCTCTATCATCAGCAAAGTGATAGAAAGTGTCGTCGACAGTGCTATCAAGCGGCACTTACTCACCAATTACCCACTCACCGATGCTCAGTTTGGATTCCGCCAGGACCACTCGGCTCCAGACCTCATTACAGCTTTGGTCCAAACATGGACAAAAGAGCTGAACTCCAGAGCTGAGGTGAGAGTGACTGCCTTTGACATCAAGGAAGCATTTGACCGAGTGTGACACCAAGGAGCCCTAGTAAAATTGAAGTCAATGGGAATCAGGGGGAAAACTCTCCAGTGGCTGGAGTCATACCTAGCACAAAGAAAGTTGTTACTGGCTGATGGAGGCCAATCATCTCAGCCCCAGGACATTGCTGCAGGAGTTCCTCAGGGCAGTGTCCTAGGCCCAACCATCTTCAGCTGCTTCATCAATGACCTTCCCTCCATCATAAGGCCAGAAATGGGGATGTTCGCTGATGATTGCACAGCGTTCACTTCCATTCCCCTCAGATTATGAAGCAGTCCATGCCCGCATGCAGCAACACTTGGATAACATCCAGGCTTGGGCTGATAAGTGGCAAGTAACATTCGCGCCAGAAAATGACCATCTCCAACAAGGGAGAGTCTAACCACCTCCCCTTGACATTCAGCGTCATTACCTTCACCGAATCCCTGACCATCAACATCCTGGGGTCACCACTGACCAGAAACTTAACTGGACCAGCCACATAAATACTGTGGCTACAACAGCAGGTCAGAGGCTGGGCATTCTGCAGCGAGTGACTCACCTCCTGACTCCCCAAAGCCTTTCCACCATCTACAATGCACAAGTCAGGAATGTGATGGAATACTCTCCAATTACCTGGATGAGTGCAGCTCCGACAACACTCAAGAAGCTCAACACCATCCAGGATAAAGCAGCCCGCTTGATTGGCACCCCATCCACCACCCTAAACATTCACGCACTTCACCACCAGCGCACAGTGGCTGCAGTGTGTACCATCCACAGGATGCACTGCAGCAACTCACCAAGGCATCTTCAACAACACCTCCCAAACCCACGACCTCTACCACCTAGAAGGACAAGGGCAGCAGGCACATGGGAACACCACCACCTGCACGTTCCTCTCCAAGTCACACACCATCCCGACTTGGAAATATATCGTCGTTCCTTCATTGCCGCTGGGTCAAAATCCTGGAACTCCCTACCAAACAGCACTGTGGGAGAACCTTCACCAAACGGACTGCAGCGGTTCAAGAAGGCGGCTCACCACCACCACCTCAAAGGCAATTAGAGATGGGCAATATATGCTGGCCTCACCAGCGACGCCCACATCAAACGAACGAATAAAATAAAATACTAAATTGAAAATAGTACAAGTAAACCGCTGTTTCACCTGGAAGGAGCGTTTGGGGCCCTGGACGGTGGGAAGGGAGGAGGTGAAGGGGCAGGTGTTGCATCTCCTGCGCTCGCATGGGAAGGTGCCGAGGGGAGGAGAGCAGGATTGGGGGTGATGGAAGAGTGGACAAGGGTGGCGCGGAGGGAGCGGTCCCTTCGGAATGCTGAAAGGGGAGCGGAAGGAAAGGGAAGATGTGTTTTGTGGTGGGATCATACTAGAGGTGACGGAAATGCCGGAGGATGATACGTTGAATGTGGAGGCTGGTGGGGTGGAAGGTGAGGGCAAGGGGGACCCTTTCATTGTTCTGGGAGGGAAGGGAAGGGGTGAGGGCAGAAGTGCAGGAAATAGGACGGACGTGGTCGAGGGCCTGTCAACTACAATGGAGGAGATTCCTTGCTTGAGGAAAAGGGAAGACATATCGAAAGGAAGCGGAAGGTGGTATTGTCAGAACAGATGCGACGGAGACGGAGAAACTGGGGGAAGGAATAGACTCCTTACAGGAAGCAGGGTGGGAGGAAGTGTAATCAAGGTAGCTGTGGGAGTCGGTGGGCTTACAATAGATATTGGTTGACAGCCTATGCCCAGAAATGGAGATAAAGAAGGCGAGGAAGGGAAGAGTCGGAGATAGACCACGTGAAGGCAAGGGAAGGGTGGAAATTGGAAGTTAAGTTGATGAAATTTTCCAGTTCGGGGCGAGAGCAGGAAACGGCACCAATACCGTCATCATGCTGGATACAGCAAAGGCTATGGGCCCCGACAACATCCCAGCTGTAGTGCTGAAGACTTGTGCTCCAGAACTAGCTGCGCCTCTAGCCAAGCTGTTCCAGTACAGCTACAACACTGGCATCCACCCGACAATGTGTGTCCTGTCCACAAAAAGCAGGACAAATCCAATCCGGCCAATTACCGCCCCATCAGTCTACTCTCTATCATCAGCAAAGTGATGGAAGGTGTCGTCGACAGTGCTATCAAGCGGCACTTACTCACCAATAACCTGTTCACCGATGCTCAGTTTGGATTCCGCCAGGACCACTCGGCTCCAGACCTCATTACAGCCTTGGTCCAAACATGGACAAAAGAGCTGAATTCCAGAGGTGAGGTGAGAGTGACTGCCCTTGACATCAAGGCAGCATTTGACCGAGTGTGGCACCAAGGAGCCCTAGTAAAATTGAAGTCAATGGGAATCAGGGGGAAAACTCTCCAGTGGCTGGAGTCATACCTAGCACAAAGGAAGATGGTAGTGGTTGTTGGAGGCCAAGCATCTCAGCCCCAGGGCATTGCTGCAGGAGTTCCTCAGGGCAGTGTCCTAGGCCCAACCATCTTCAGCTGCTTCATCAATGAACTTCCCTCCATCATAAGGTCAGAAATGGGGATGTTCGCTGATGACTGCACAGTGTTCAGTTCCATTCGCAACCCCTCAGATAACGA
This sequence comes from Heptranchias perlo, assembly GCF_035084215.1. Classification (NCBI taxonomy): domain Eukaryota; kingdom Metazoa; phylum Chordata; class Chondrichthyes; order Hexanchiformes; family Hexanchidae; genus Heptranchias; species Heptranchias perlo. Next base: position 26,406,622 of record NC_090349.1, on the reverse strand, counting down.
AGCAGTCCGAGCCCGCATGCAGCAAGACCTGGACAACATCCAGGCTTGGGCTGATAAGTGGCAAGTAACATTCGCGCCAGATAAGTGCCAGGCAATGACCATCTCCAACAAGAGAGAGTCTAACCACCTCCCCTTGACATTCAACGGCATTACCATCGCCGAATCCCCCACCATCAACATCCTGGGGGTCACCATTGACCAGAAACTTAACTGGACCAGCCATATAAATACTGTGGCTACGAGAGCAGGTCAGAGGCTGGGTATTCTGCGGCGAGTGACTCACCTCCTGACTCCCCAAAGCCTTTCCACCATCTACAAGGCACAAGTCAGGAGTGTGATGGAATACTCTCCACTTGCCTGGATGAGTGCAGCTCCAACAACACTCAAGAAGCTCGACACCATCCAAGATAAAGCAGCCCGCTTGATTGGCACCCCATCCACCACCCTAAACATTCACTCCCTTCACCACCGGCACACTGTGGCTGCAGTGTGCACCATCCACAGGATGCACTGCAGCAACTCGCCAAGGCTTCTTCGACAGCACCTCCCAAACCCGCGACCTCTACCACCTAGAAGGACAAGGGCAGCAGGCGCATGGGAACAACACCACCTGCACGTTCCCCTCCAAGTCACTCACCATCCCGACTTGGAAATATATCGCCGTTCCTTCATTGTCGCTGGGTCAAAATCCTGGAACTCCCTTCCTAACAGCACTGTGGGAGAACCGTCACCACACGGACTGCAGCGGTTCAAGGCGGCGGCTCACCACCACCTTCTCAAGGGCAATTAGGGATGGGCAATAAATGCCGGCCTTGCCAGCGACGCCCACATCCCGTGAACGAATAAAAAAAATAAAAAAAATGTACTGGAAAAAGAGGTGAGGGAGCGGAGCCGAGTAGGACTGGAAAAAGGAATGTTCCACGTATCCCACAAAAAGGCAGGCACAGCTGGGACCCACATGGGTTCCTATAGCGACACCTTTTATTTGGAAGAAGTGAGTGGAGTCAAAAGAGAAGTTGTTCAAAGTATGAACAAGTTCAGCGAGGCGGAGCAGGGTGGTGATGGATGGGGAATGGTTGGGCTTCCGTTCAAGGAAGAACTGGAGGGCCCGCAGGCCGTCCTGGTGGGGGATGGAGGTGTAGAGGGACTGGACGTCCATGGTGATAGGAGACGGTGACGGCCGGGGAACTGGAAACTGTTAAAGTGGCAAAGGGTGCCAGAAGAGTCGCAGATATAGGTTGGAAGAGACTGGACAAGGGGAGAAAAAAAAGAGTCAAGATAGGAGGAAATAAGTTCCATGGGGCAAGAACAAGCTGAAACAATGGGTCTTCCAGGGCAGTCCTGTTTGTGGATCTTGGGAAAGAGGTAGAAGCGGGCTGTGCAGGTTGGGGGACTATGAGGTTAGAGGCTGTGGAGGGAAAATCGCCAGAGAAGATGAGGTCAATGACGGTCTAGGAAACTACGGCTTGATGTTTGGCGGTGGGGTCATGGTCCAGGGGGAGGTAGGAGGAGTTGTCGGAGAGTTGGCGTTCAGCCTCTGCAAGGTAGAGGTCTGTTTGCTACACAACAACAGCGCCGCCCTTGTCAGCAGGGTTAATTACAATGTCAGGGTTGGACCTGAGAGAATGAAGTGCTGCAAGTTCAGAGGGAGGTAGGTTAGAGTGAGTGAGGGGAGTAAAGAAATTGAGAAGGCTGACATCATGCCGGCAGTTCGCAATGAAAAGATCAAGAGAGGGTAAGAGGTCCGAGGGAGGGGTCCAGGTGGAACGAGAATTCTGAAGACGGGAGAAAGGGTCCGCTGTGCGGGGGGGGGGGGGGGGGGGAGGGGGGGGCGGTGCGGGGGGAGACTCCTGGCCTCTCAACATCTTCCAGTTCTGACGAAAGGTCTCCGACCTGAAATGTTAACTCTGTTTCTTTCACTATAGTTGCTGCCTGACTTGCTAAGCTTCTCCAGCATTTTCTGTTTTTATTTCAGATTTCCAGCATCTGCAGTATTTTGCTTTTGATGTAGATAGAAAGAAACTGTTTCCATTGACGGAAGGGTCAAGAACCAGGGGACATAGATTTAAGGTGATTGGCAAAAGAACCAAAGGTGACATGAGGAAAAACCTTTTTACACTGTGAGTGGTTAGGTTCTGGAATGCACTGCCAGTGGAGGCAGATTCAATCATGGCTTTCAAAAGGGAACTGAATAAGTACGTGAAAGGAAAAAACCTTGCAGGGCTATGGGGAAATGGCGGGGGAGTGGGACTAGCTAGATTGCTCTTGCATCGAGCCGGCACGGACTTGATGGGCTGAATGGCCTCCTTCCATTCTGCAACCTTTCAATGATTCTAAGCTCTGGCAGCCCCCTGGTATCTCACTCAAGTTGTCATTCAACAGGTTTATCGTTACAAAATACTTCCATGGCTGTCCATGTGATCTCATTTACATAATTTATTCAGCTGTCTGGAATGGGACAACTTCCGACTTAAAATAACTTCTTAACAAATTAGGCCAGAATTTAATGTTAACTTGTAACTGCAATTTCCACTCAAGGAATTTTCAACATAGCACCACTTCTCAAGAAAGGTGAAAGCTGCCTCTCAATGTCAAATACGGGAATTTTTATCATGACCACAACTGTATATACAGTTTTAATACTTTAATGATCAAAAATAAGTCATATACATTTCAACAGAATACTTCACAGTAAGCTGAATATGAAATTTATTCAATATATAAGTGGACTTCTGCAAACCACTTGTATCTGCGGTGCTCGCAAGCTGTTCCGTTTGCTTGAGATAAATGTTCTATTCAATACAATGACTCATCATTAAGCCTTCTGATTTTAGGGTTAAACCTCATCAAACTAGATAATTACCCCTAAAAGAATAATTCCAAAATTAGGGTTAAATTGAATGAAACATGGAAATGTCAGCATCAGCATACTGCAGTTCTGATGCAACACGCACAGCTACTTTCCCCATTTTGGTACAATGAGCACATTACCTCCTCAGCCCACTGACAGACGTCATCAATCTACAGCATCCTTTAATTGTCTCAGTCATGACATCTGAACAAAGTTCTATGTGGAAAGCAGACACCAAGGATGTTGCTAAGGATGTACGTCAAATCTTTTCAGCTTTAAACTTTAAACAGTCACAAATGTTCATTTACTCAGTATTTTATTTGTTCTTTCCAAAATTGATTGGGTGTTTTCTAATTATGAAAAGAGAGTTTTATTCTTGGCTTTAAAAACCATGCATTTATTTGCAGCTGAATTCACGCAATTGTTTGAAAAAATAAATCCCTAAAAATTAGAAGACTTATTTACTTTCAAATATCCTCTATAAGTAGCTGAACTGTAGTCAAGACAATTTACACAAAATAATTTTATTTCCTATAGGCAAACCATTAATAGTTTCATTCTAATTCACATATTTTTAGTACCATTAAAGACCAGGCTTCCTTAGGAACATCACCATTAGCATCATGTTTAACCCATAATGTACCACAGTTCTCATCTGGGCATGTGAGGCTGACAACAATGCGGACAAAACTCGTCCAGCAATTATGCTCAAGCATTTGATACAAGAAAGTTCATCAAAGATTGACTTGGTTACACGTAGGTCTCAACTGGCTGAAAAACAGCTTACGAGGTATTTTCAGACTTAGTCAATTAGAGGTTCATTAAGGTGCATGGTATGAGGAAGACAAGGAGGAGCGCCGAGTGTAAGTCAGTAAGTGTTTAGATCATTGGTTAGAGTTTTTAGTGCTTATTGTTCATCGTGGTTAGTGTCTTTTGTGGTTAGTGTTTTAGTGTTAGAAAAACAGTAAAGTGCCTTAAAGCTAAACAAACAGTTTAAATAACTGTAGTTAACATGGCAGGAAAGTTGGGGCCCATCGCATGCACATCCTGTGTCATGTGGGAACTCCAGAACACTTTGTGTGTCCTGGAAAACCACGTGCAGGAAGTGCCGCCAACTGCTCGAGCTCAGAGTTTCTGACCTTGAGGGGTGGCTGGCCTCACTACAGTGCATACGGGAAGCTGAGAGTTTCATGGATAGCACGTTTCAGGAGGTGGTCACCCCCGCAGCTACAGAAAGTTCAGGCGGAGAGGGAGTGGATGATCACAAGACAGACTGGGAGGAACAGGCAGGCAGTGCGAGACTCCCCTGGGAATATGGCACTCACAAACTGGTATTTAATGTTGAATACCAGTGAGGGTGTTGACACCTTGGGGAGTGCAGTCAGGAGCAAGTTCATGGCATTGTGGGAGATTTGGCTGCACGGGGGGTGAGGGAGGGGGGGGGGGGAACAAAAGAAATGCAGCTGTTATCGGGAATTCGATCGTCAGGGGGATAGACAGGCGTTTCTGCAGCCACCAACGTGAGTCCCGCATAGTGTGTTGCCTCCCTGGTGCCAGGGTAAAGGACATCACTGAGAGGGTGCAGAACATTTTGAGGGGGGGAAGGGGAATAGCCAGAAGTTGTGGTCCACATGGGAACCAATGACATAGGAAGGAAAGGGTTGAGGTCCTGCAGTCAGAGTTTCAGGTGCTAGGGAGGAAGTTAAAAAGCAGGACCTCAAAGAAGTAATCTCTGGATTACTCCCAGTACCATGCGCTGGTGAGTATAGGAATAGTACAATAAGACAGGTAAATGTGTGACTGGAGCAAAGGTACAGGAGGGAGGGCTTCAGATTCCTGGGGCATTGGACCAGTTTGGGACAGGAATGATCTGTTCAAGATGGATGGGTTGCACCTCAACATAGCTAGGAACAATGTCCTCGCAGGGAGGTTAACTAGTGCTGTGGGGGAGGGTTTAAACTAATTTGGCAGGGGAATGGGCACCAGGATGAAACAGTAGAGAGGAGAAACAAGGTACACAGAGGACCGGGAGGGACAAATAGCACTAGAATAAAGAATAGTTCAACAATAGGAGGGATCAAACACGTGGCAAATGCAAGTTTGGAATGCATTTGCGTAAATACACGTAGCGTGGTAAATAAGGTTGGTGAGCTGCAGGTTCAAGTCGCCAAATGGGACTATGATTATAGTGGCAATAACCAAGACTTGGCTCAAAGAAGTGGGTTGATTGGGTAGTTAATATTCCTGGTTAGCAGATATTCAGAAAAGAAAGACAGACAGACAGACAGACAGAAAGGAGGGTGAGGGGTGGCAGTATTGATCAAAGAAACTGTTATAGCACTGGAAAGGGATGATGTAGTTGAGGGGTCAAAGACAGAATCTATTTGGTTAGAATTAAGGAACAATAGAGGAGCTATTACGCCTCTGGGTGTATACTATAGGCCACCAAATAGTGGGAAGGAGATCGAGGAGAACATTTGCAGACAAATTACAGAAAGATGCAAGAACTGTAGAGTGGTGGATAATGGGGGATTTCAATTATCCCAATATAGGCTGGGACAGTAACAGTGTGAAGGGCAAAGAAGGGGAGGAATTCCTGAAATGTGTACAAGAGATCTTTCTGGAACAGTGTGTCTCCACCCAAACAGGAAGGAAATGATGCAGAATCTAGTTTTGGGGAATGAAGTGGGGCAGGGGGAGCATGTTTCAGTGGGGAAGCATTTGAGGAACAGTGATCATAATATTAGGTTTAGAATAGTTATGGAAAAGGACAAGGAACAATCAAATGTGAAAATACTTACTGCAGGAGGGCAAATTTTAGTGAGTTAAAAAGGGATCATGCCCAGGTGGACTGGATTCAAAAATTGGCAGTAATGAACATTGGGAGGCCTTCAAGGAGGTGTTGGTTCGGGTACAGAGTAGACACATTCCTACCTGGGTGGGGGGGGGGGGGGGGGGGTGGGGAGGAAGGAAGAGCATCCAAACCTAGAACTCCCTAGATGACTAAAGACTAAAGAGGTTAAAATAAAACAGAAAAGGGAAGCTTATGACAAATGGTAAGGTTCATAATACAGTAGAGAACCAGGCAGATTACAGAAAGTATAGAGGAGATCTAAAAAAGGGAATAAGAAGGGCAAAGAGAGAGTATGAGAATAGATTAGCAGGTAACATAAAAGGGAACCCAAAAGTCTTTTATAAACATATAAATAATAAATAATAAAAGAGTAGTCAAAGAAAGGGTGGGACCAATAAGGGACAAAAGAGATCTTCTCATGGAGGCAGCGGGCATGGCTGAGATACAAAATGAATACTTCGCATCCATCTTCACTAGAGAAGATTTTTTTTTTTTATTCGTTCACGGGATGTGGGCGTCGCTGGCAAGGCCGGCATTTATTGCCCATCCCTAATTGCCCTCGAGAAGGTGGTGGTGAGCCGCCTTCTTGAACCGCTGCAGTCCGTGTGGTGGCAGAAGGGTCGGTAACCAGAGGATACAGATTTAAGGTGATCGGCAAAAGAGCCAGAGGCGACATGAGGAAAAACAATTTGTGAGTTGTACTGAGGGGAGTGGGACTAATTGGGTAGCTCTTTCAAAGAGCCGGCACAGGCATAATGGACCCAATGGCCTCCTTCTGTGTTGTATCATTCTATGATTTCAATGGTGAGCCAGAGAGCAAGATGCTGTTTTCGTGAAGCTAACAGCGGAGTGGCGCAACTCAGACAGCAACTTTTGGATATAACTGCGCATCTGCCCCTCGCCTGAAGTTGCTGTACCATTTGCGCATAAATAACGGCAAGCGCCATTAGCCTCACCATTAGTTAGACAGGAAAATCTGGGCCAATAATTCTGCCAGCATTCTTCTGCCCAGTCTTCAATGTCACACCATTCCCTCAGAAATGTTGGATAAGCAATTACTTCTATGCCTCCACCAATATCACTTAAGTCAATGGGCCCGATGTTACCAGGGCTGCGGGTTCTTGGCGGGGGTCTATCGGGCGCGTGGGTAACGCGCCTGGCAAAATCAGTCAGCCACCCGCGCGATCGTAGCCTAATTGGATCCACTTACCTTCTCCTCCGGGTTCCCCACTGCTGATCTGCGTGTCGGGTGGGTTGCGCATGCGCAGTAAGATCTGTCAGCTGGAGGAGCTCTATTTAAAGGGGCAGTCCTCCACTGACAGATGCTGCAACAAATAGAAAAAAATTACAGCATGGAGCAGCCCGGGGGAAGGCTGCTCCCAGTTTAATGATGCCTCACTCCAGGTATCAATACATGGGGTGAGGAGGAGGGGGAGGACAGAGATCTTCCCCCCGGCGGGCGGGAGGAAGCGGCCTGCCTCTGCCACCAGGAAGGCCTGGCTCGAGGTGGCAGAGGAGGTCACCTGCACCACCAACATATCGCCCACCTGCATACAATGCAGGAGGCGCTCCAATGACCTCAGTAGGTCAGCCAAAGTGAGTGCACTTATTCATTCCCCTACACTCCATCTGCCACATCACCGCCCCCACCCCACACCTCCTTCTGCACTGCCAACACTACTCTGTCACATCACCCCTCATCCCCACTCAAACCTCATCCTCATCTTACCTGCACTTACTCACCTCGCCAGTACTCATCCCGCCTCTACCACTCAACCCAATCCTCATACAATCTCATGGCTCTATCTCATACTCACCCTCTCGTGCATCTCTTTCACGGTCAGCCTCACTCAACCTGCCACTACCTGTGCTGCAGCCACAGGGCATGCATCACATATGTGCAGTAGGCAGCGTAAGGCAAACGTGTTGTGAGCATGAAGGGGATGCACAAGGGTGTTTGAGGGTTTGTCATGGTTGTTACTTATATTGAATTTCTGACCAACTCACATTACATATTATATTGGCACCACTACTGCCATGTCTTTGCGAATCTTGTCTGGTTTGTGCAATAATGCCCTTTCCTGAGGATCACTATGAAGACCCACAACTGATGCCACCCATTGTGTCACTGCAGAGCGGGTGTAGGTGTATTTGCAGGGCTCTTTTGTGCAGACGGCTGAGAGACGTCGGCGATGTCCCTGGTGGCACCCTGGAAGGATGCGGAGAAGATGTTGAGGGCAGTGGTGACTTTGACAGCGACAGGTAAGAAGATGGTGCTCGGGCCAGCCAGGAGCAGCTTGGCATGAAGGAGGCTGCAGATGTCCACGACTACATGTCGAGTGACTCTGAGCCTCCGTGTGCACTGCAGCTCAGAGAGGTCCAGGAAGCTGAGCCTCGGTCTGTGGACCCTGTGGCAAGGGTAGTGCCCTCTGCGACGCATCTCTCTCTGCGGTAGCCCTCCCTCCTGCTGTACAGGTGGATGTGTCACAGCACTCTGTTGTGGAGCTCCACGTGTCAGAGGTGGACAGCATGGATGGCGAGGCTAGTGAGGCTGTTCGCCCTCCGAGGAGGTCATGACTGCAGCTACGGCGGCCCCCATCCGGAAGATGTGCATCTGAGGGGGTCCGCAAGGTAGGTACATGTCTCTGGACCCCGGGGTAAGTGTGCAAGTTGGTGACTTTGATTGTCAGGAGGAGGGTGGTGGAGGCCAAACTGTGTCCCAAGTGACAGAGTGGCCTCCTGCAGGGAGTGAGGGTCTCCCCCGCCCCCCCCCCCCCACCTGTCAAATGGACCTTTGCAGCTGCCACAGGCTGACAGCTGCAACAGGTCCATTTGAACTGGGAGTGTTTCCCCCAGTGTGGGAAACAGTCCCAGTTTGCTCTAAAATCCCACCCCTCCTCACAGAATCCCTTAATCAGGTCAGTTAATGACCTGCACAAGCAAAATAAATAGCTTCAAGTGGCATCCTGCTGGCTTTAATTGCCTGCGGGATTCCCACCAGTGGGGGCTGCGCGCGCACGCCGGCGCGTCAGTGGGGAACCCGGAAGTGGGCGGGTTGGAGTCGGGCTTCCGACCCACTCCGGGATTCTCCGATTTTCGGAGCCCCCCCGCCAGGAACGCACCCGATAGCGGGTGCTAAAATGACGCCCAATAACTAGAAAGGAATCAGAGTGTCCAGCTTGAATTGCCCTCAGATTTTCCACTTGTTACCAGCTTGAATTGCCCTCCGATTTTCCATTTGTTACCTCTGTTTAGTAATCTTTTTCCCTTCCCCCACTCAAGCCAACTTAGCAGTTATTGGGAATTCACCATGTAGGGAAAAGAGACACAAATGCACATTTTACAAATCCACAGCACCATACAGTACTTTAGTCCACCAAAGATTGTGCCACTGCCTATGGCAGTAAACAAATACTCTAACATGCACAATAAGAACTGTTGTAATATTGATTTTGAAGGTCGGTTTACTTGACACACACATCAGGAAACCACAAATCTACATCAAATTATCATGTACAAAACTGTCAATAAATATACTGTTTTCTCTACAGCAGATTATAAAGAGCAAAAAATACTTCCAATAGTTGCCATTAATGGTAAATATACCCAAGATACCTCAAATATTCATGGTCATTTGTTTCAGTTATCTTACCTCATCACCTTTCAGAACTTCTGTGCCATCAAAATCACGAGCCTGGTTTGTTTTCTGTGCCAGTTCTTTCTCCATGCTCGACAGTTCCTCTCTCCCTTCTTGTAACTCTTCAGCTTTAGCTTCTTTTTTTCGGGAAATGATAGATGCCTGGGTGCAAATTAAAATGTTACTTTGGAAATTGTTGGTTTCTGGTCACATAAAAATATAATTTTGTCATTTATTTTAGTCTGGAGAACAATTCTTATAAACTTTCTGTTCTTAATTCAACTATTTCTTCATGGACATAATTTTAAGCCTATTAGTAACTCTCTTGTGAGATTGCTTCTGATTAGTCTGGGGTCTAGAGCACGATTATGATGTTTAGCTGCTAACTTGACCTGCTCCTTAAAAACCATTGCTGAAGAACTTCCAGAGTGAAAGTGGTTTCAATAGGCAAATCAGGTAACTGTAAATATGAGATCAATCACAGGCCAGTTGCAACTGCTTGCATATTTCAGACAGATCAACAGCTGGATTCTTCTTTCTTTTCAGACAGTTTGGATCTGTAACAAAGTGTGACACATTGAAGTGTGATGCCTGGAGTGTGACAGATACGTGCTAAAAATGAGTCTCTTCTATGGATACGTGCAGCAGGTCACAGCAAAGGGCAAGATCCAACCATGTTCTGGATGGACAGCAGGGGTGGGTCTGGCGAACCTCGTTGTGCAAGTCAATATTCTCAGCAATCACTCTGATGAAGCCAAAGTACCGCATGCAACTGCTGGTCAAAAACCTAAAAGCGGCACAATTATGTGCTGTTTCTGGATCACCATGCAATACAGAACATCAGCCATCATATTGTTCAACTCAGCTAGATGTGCTGAAAGTGTCACTCAGTGGTTCAGGTATCAATCAGCAGTATTGCATTTTAACAGAGGGGTCAAGAACAAGTCCCACCTTGCTTGTTGACATACCATGGAACCACTGTATCGTCTGACAAAGACATGCTGACTTGCCCTGCACCAGAGTCTGAAAGTGTCTGAGGGCAAGTCGTACCACTGGTAAATCAAGCCCATTGATGCGTCAGATGGATTTGTCTGCAGTGCACCTCTCCTGACTCCATATGTCTTGCATGTAACCCCCATCTGCACAAGGTGACATCCATCATCAGTGTTAGTTGACATGGTAGCTGTAGCAAGATCCTCTGGAGAACATCCTGCTCCTCGGAGCACCACCTTAAATCTAGAGCTAAGGTCTGATCTGTCTTCACTGGCTGATTAATAAAGGTGATCTACAGGGAAAGCACTGATGAAGCAAGTCCAACTGTAATGATCTCATGAACAATAAAACATTTGGGACAAAGATGACTGCTGCTATCAGAGCAAAAACATGGAAGTACTTATCTACTGTGACCATTGACTCTTTGTGCCAAAAGGATGTCTATTTTTAAAGTACTGCAATCCAGTTTGGGAGCAAGGCAACTTTGCCCAGAGCCATACAAAAACAACAATCATGTCTTGAATCTTCAGTGCTTACCTATAGATATTTAGATGCCAAATATTGGCTTACAAGATAAATTATGAATCCTATTACCTACTCTTTGCATAAACTATTGAATAATTTATAAATATACACATAAAGCAGCAGAAAATGCATTTTTGAGAAAACAACTGAAAATTAGGATTATATTCAAATGCGGGTACCCCATAATTATAAATTTTCTTTGCGATGTAATTCAACACTAAATTACAGATAAAATCATGTTTTTCCATCTACTGTCCTATGTGATTAAGAACTGATACCAAACTTACTATAGTCAAACTTACAAAACTAAAATTATTTGATACAGCATTGACATTTATTATAGTCGCCAGTATATGCAACAAGGGTTCTATGTTACACCCCCAAGGTCACCCTTTTGTTTAACTAGATATTGGACAGTAAAGATGCACTCCAGATCATAGGGGACAAGAGGTCCCCTTAAGGGAGTGACCAGTAACAGTGAATTCAAGAGAATATCTAATACAGATCAGTGAAATTCATCAAGTCATGCGAAAAAAATTTAAAAGCAGGAGTCTTGAAAATCACATTTTAATTTCTGCAATCATAAGCAATAAATCTTCATAAAATCACAGAACTTTAAAGTGTTGGCAGTCCTTTGAGCACAAATTAGGGTTATTGAGGGTGGAACTAATTAGAATTGCCAATGTTCTGCTGTGAATATGTAAATTTTATAAACCATGTTTTCTATTACTATTACAAAGTTGTGTATTCTGCAGGAATGTTGTGCCCCTGGGGGCTTCTCTCATGTCCTCATATTCATTGGCCAATCTGCTATAACCTGATCGGTCAGCAAATCTGATTGTTACCTCTTTCTCCAGCAAATTAGTGAGCAGACACCAAATAAATTCCAGAAACAAAACACGAAAGGTAACTGTGGTAGTTGTATACCAGAATTTAAAGAGAAAACTAAAAATTTAAAATCATACCAATAAAGATTTAAAGGTTATAACTAAAATCTGAAGTTAATTGGTAAACATTTAAAAATTCAATTTGTAACTAAGTTTAACTGACAGCCACAGGACAGTCTAAGAATCCTGGGCATGGATTTATAAACAGCACCATGCAGTTCTGATTAAAAGACTAGGTTAGTCAATAGTTAGAGGTACTAGTGGCTGAGCTCACTTTTTTTTCCTATCTCTGAACAATGCTATGGGAGATGAATTAGTACTTTAAAAACTGCTTTTCATCAGTTTCCCAATAATTTAGTGGGTAAATAATGTTAGCTTTGGCATTATTGATTTCAGCCTAGTAGCTCAGAGTAGTACTGTGCCATCCAGACCAACAAGGTCCCAAGTTTGATCCTTGTTCTGCGCTTAAATTAGCTGATCTAAACAAGGACAGCTGTGTGGATACCGCATCTGGCTTCACTGTCAACAGGCCAACCAGGAGAAAAATCAGCATGTTTTGCTTCTGACTGCTGTCCAGTGACTCCAACTGGAATGTATGCGTGTGAAAATTGGGAAGCAACAAGATTGACCACAGCTGCGATGCTGTTCACAGTGCAATCGCCTGCCGAACACACTGTCCAGGCTCACAGCTGAAGAATGGTAACTTGGATGAAGTACTTGGGCTCCTATGGAAACTTACTCCAGCATGAATCTGTGCCGTCAGGAGAAAGGGGCGGGGGGAAGAAACTACTCTGATTTTTAAATTAATATAGAGAATGACCAAACTTTATAAACATGCAAAAATGCAAAATCTGGGTATTTAATATTAAGGATCACTATTTGTAGGAGGAGTTACCACAAATTCCTTAGCACTGCAGAAAACAGTCTATTACCACTATAGATTGGCTCCAGTAGTAATTTATTGACCTTTCGATAAAAGCAAATAAAATGGTAAAGGCGTTTGAAACTACATAACAATTCAAAGCACCCGGGATTGACTGCTGCCTGACAGAAGAGTGCCTTGAACTTCGGAAGCAAAAAGGGGATAAAAACTCCCCTTTTCCTTTATCTCCTTCCCTTCTCCTCCAATCGTCTTATTCCTCCACTGCTCTTCTTCTCCCCTACACCTTGCAGCATCTTGAGCCCCACTCCCCCGCTCCTCCTCCCATCCTCTCTACCCTTCCAACTCTTATCTCCCCATCCCCCAATGCTCCTCCTCCTTCTCTGCTCCCGACACAACTTTCTCCTCCGCATCACCTCTCCCATCTCCCCAACCCCTCCTCCTTCTTCCCCTCAATCTTCCCTTCTCCTCTGCACCTCTCCCTACCCCAACCCTCTTTTCTCTTCCCCTCTTCCTACCCCAACTGTCCCTTCTCCTCCCCTCTCCACACCCCAACCCTCTTTCTCCTCGCCCAGTTCATCCCACCTCTCCCTTGTCCCCTCTCCCCATCCACCCTTTCCTTCTCTCCGCTCACTCTTTTCCTCCTCCCCAACTGTGCATGTACTGAGTTCAGTGGACTCACCGCTGGACCCACCTGTAAGCGGTGTTGGCAGCATTTTTGTCAAGATTACCCAGAGAGACCTATGCATAAGGGTTTCAGTCCTTCAGACAGTAAAAGCATCAGGATCTAGATTAAAGGATTCTTCCAACATCCCAATGTAATATAAAGAGGGCATAAATAAAGATACAGTGCAACATCACAGCCCTCCATTTAATGAGGGGGCAAAACTGGCAGTGCAAGTCTATCCTACAGAACCGTCAATAAGTCTGGCTCAGCTTGTATTACCCTGCTGGTTAAAAGGAGGAAGCCGCAAAGTGGGAGGACACTGATAGGTATAAAATGCAAATAAAAATGAATAACTAAAGCAATCTAGTGTCTAGCAAACACTGATGATCAAGGCAAAGAATTTTTAAAAAATCAGGATATGTAAAGCATTACACTTTGAAATTAAATGAAGCAGCGTGTTTAACATGTTGAATCTGATTTACCATGCTAGCAAAAATTACAGCATTTGTTGGAAAATAAAAATGACTTAGGGCTTGGTTTGAGTCAAATATAAGCAGTACTGAAATATAAATAGCTGTACTACTATACAGCAGTTATGGGTTTAAGAAAAGTATCTGCAAGGAATGAAGCAGAGCTGGCAGTGCTCAATTATAGTGCCAGCTCCACCTCACAAGGGGGGCTTTGCTCATGTGGTCTAACACGTGCAGAGCTCCACTGAACAGTAGTTACATTTTTTAATGTCAATAAAGGAGCCGTTTTGCGTCAATTGTAGTCGATGCGAAAACCATATCCTATTGACTCAAAAACCAGTACAACTAAGCCATTGGATTGATTAAGCAATTAATAAGATGCTTTCAAATTTATGCCATCAAGCGACAATTGGCTCTTACAGAAATACAAATATAAATCTCACCATACTGAAATTTCAACCCATCGGATGGCAGTAAAAGAATATCTTTAGATCACATCAAATACAGTTACCGTGTTTTCCAGTATGTCAGAACATAGTGTGCCTGTTTTGGTGCACGTGGACCAGCTTTCTAGTGTTTTAATTTCTACTCTGCATCTCCTATAGGATGCACTGGCTAAGATTAGGGAATAGGTGTGTGAAGAATCACAGGGAAAATCCATATATCCAACTTCTCCATGGCAGTGTGCCACTTATCAGCTTAATCGGATTGCTTTCAGTTGAGGCAGCAGAGGCCATTACACATTTTTTGGTGGGGGGGAGGGGGGGGGGGTGGGGGGAGACATATTGCCGCTACCAGCTTTCATATTGACAATTTCCATAACCAGATTATACTAGCCGATTGGGTGTTTAGCTCAATGCGGTGGTCAGGTTTTAGGGATCCCATAACCCATCGATGAGGAGTATCACAATACCCATCGGATGCGAGTACCCCATTGGATGCGAGTACCCCATTGGATATCAACCCAGAATTTAGAGCCACAGCTCCAGCCTCCACTCGCCAGGGCTGCCTGGAGCAGGGCTTGAATCATACTCCTACTGACTCTAACCATTAAACCAACGGCTCACTCCCCATTAAACATACTTGGAAAACATGAGTGTACATAAATATGTTTTTTTTTATAAAAATAGTTTAGGAGCTCATTTTCTATATTAATGTTTATATTATCCTTACCTGTTGCCGAAAAAGGAAAAGTTTGTCGTCCATTGGATCATTTCTCATCATTCTCTTTTCAATTAGTTGGTTAATTTGTGTATTGATCTCCTGGATCTGAAAAATGAAGGCAGTGATATCAAAATAATGATCTGTTTCTAAGTATACTAAATTTTAAAAAAGGCATGCATGTTAAATAATAGTATTTAAACATTGAATGTTTTGACTACAAAGGGACACTACAACATTGTAAGTACTGTGCAGTTCCAGGTACAATTATAAGCCTCATTTATATATAATGCTGTTTGAAAAATCTTCATTTACAAAAATTAATCACATTTTAAATCATGTATTTTGAAACTATAACATTATAAAGTACCAAGCCTATAACTGTCTTTCCTTCTATTTTCGTTAAGCTTTGTTGTTGCTCAATGCTTAGCACCAAAACAGTAAAGTGATACTGTACTATAAACCGGCACTTTATGATCAAATAGGGCACCTTAAAAGTTGAAAGATGAGATAGTAGGAAAGGGAAACAATATCACAGAACTTTTTTTTTAATACACTACTCGCAGAAATGATGCAAACTGTTTCTGGTAGTTCAACATTTAGCAAATGCAACTTCATAAATTTATGCGGAGAACAAGAGCTTAATAATCATATGATCATTTAAAAGCTGGAGTACTTGGGCACTCATAAGACAACCAGAACAGATGATATACATACAAGAATAGTTATGGAAAGCAAGAAGTAAAGGGAATAAAAATAGAAAGTGTTGGACATATGCAGCAGGTCCATCAGCATCTGTAAAGGGAAAAGACAGGTTAAAATGTCAGGTGTGGACTCTTTCAGAAGAGTTCTGATGAAGCATCCACATCCAAAATAATAACTTGTCTTTTGTCCTTACACATGCTGATGGACCTGCTTTTCCCAAACATTTTGGGTTTTTTAGATTTCAGAATTTGCAGTATTTTATTTTCAGAAGTACAGGGAACTGTGCTGAAATCTTTCACATCATAAAATATAGGCGTTAGATCAAAAGTCTGAAAAATAGCTGTTGTGCTGTTTTAAAAAAAAGTCGGGGGTCATTGGATAATGATCAGGAGATTTTTCCCTTCCCTACCAATAGGTATTGAAGACAAATAGAGAGCCCCAGTTGCTGGCACAGTGGAGATCAGCCCTGATTGTATGGGTTAGAATGACACTGGACAGTGCATTTAACCAGTAAGCCACCAGGGAAACAACAAAAAATTGCTTAAATTTCTTTCACCTACATTTCTCATAATTTCTATTTCCTTGAAAAACAATACCATTATAATTACTAAAATTGCCATGGTAATTATCACGGTTGCCAACAGCAATGACATGTACATACAGTTTTCCCCAAAATATGATGGCAGCAATTGCCATTTCCCCATGATTATGTGTTATTCTCTGCAACATACAGACCGATTGCTTCCCGAGTCTGTGGTGAATTAACCCCTCCAAGGTAGGTGGGCCACTATAATTGGCATCAGAATCCCCCGTCTAGAAAAGGGTTGGAAAAAAAAAATGCACATACGCGCACACACTCTACATTTACTGTAATCAGCGTCCTAAGAGATGCAATAACATCGTCTTATCACTGCACCTTAGCTTCAAGCTCACTGAGGTCAGAGTGTCCCATAGCAGGTTCCGTTACCACTTTTTGTAAGTAATGGACAGTTTTCTTCTTACTCTCCAATTCCTTGGGAAGCTTGTCTGAAACCATATATGTATTGAATTTGATCTCCTCATCCAGCCTCTTCATCAAACCTGAAATGAATATTCGGTTCAACTATTATGTCAAACATTTTAATCTCAAATGAAACTACGCACATCAACTGGCAGTTACTGATTGTTGTTTTTGAATAATTTTATTTTTAGTTTCTAAAAGTTCAATACTGCATTACTCAGGATGATAACTTTGAACCTTCAACGGTTACAAATTTCAGCATCAGCACTCATAGTATGCTTAAATCCATCAGCCACCTGCGTGGAAAATTTTCAATAATCTTCACAGTCAGGCTACTTGGTAGGTCACCTCAACTTGTTGAAAAAATAGAACAACAATTTTCTACCTCATCATGAAGCAAGTGTGCCTTCTACTGGCTAAGCAAAGGGAATCATTTATAGAAAAGGAAATTGCTATCCTTTTTCTGCTTAGCTGCAAGGAGATAAACAGCTCTAACCAAAAGGTAAAATGGAAGTGAATGTTGACTAAAAGTGATTACAAAATATTAAATTCTGTGGGGCTTTTGCTGACAATTCTACAGTGCTCTTCTCCATTCACAATTACTCCAATAATGAAGCAGCCCATGACAACCTACAGCAGGACCCAGACAACATACAGGCTTTATCTGACAAGTGGCAGGTAACATTTGAGCTACATATGTAACAGGAAATGACCATCTCCAACGAGAAAAATTAGTAATCGGGGGCGGGGGGGGGGGGCTCAGGTGGAAAAGGTAGTAAAAATAATAATTCTAAAACAAACGAAAAGGACGAGAGTAGAGTAATAGTCAGAAATAATGCTTTAGGCACTACAGGTAAAAGGAAAACTAAAAGATGTAAATCAGGAGAGAGAAATAAGAAATGTGTGAGCAAAACAACATTAGAGCAGATGGGCAGGTTCAGGTGTGTGGCCCAGATAAGCATTCTTTATACAAACATACAGAATATAAGGAACAAATTGAATGAATTGCAGGCACAAATTCAACTTAGAGGGTATGAACTGTAGCCATTACTGAGACATGGTTGCCAGATTTTCAGGGCTGGGAACTGAATATACCAGGTTATAAGGTCTACAGGAAGAATAGGGAACTGGTGTGGGGGAAGAGTAGTCTTAGTGATTAAGGATGAAATTACTTCAATAATAAGAGAGGATATAACAAGAGGTAAGCAGGCAGTTGAGACTTTATGGGTAGAATTAAGAAATAGAAAAGGATTTAAGACTGCAGTGGGAGTTGTGTATAGGCCCCCTGGTGGCAGCTGTGAAGTGGCAGAATGTATAAAAGCAGAGATTAGACAAGCATTGAGCAAAGGCAGAGTGGTTTTAATGGGGGATTTTAACTTTCATATAGATTGGGATAAGCAGACGAGCTCATGTCAGAAAGGGAGTCAATTTCTTGAGTGTGTTCAGGACAGCTTTCTGCAACAATAACCAACAAGGGGGCAGGCCATATTAGATTTAATAATGAGTAATGAGCCAGATTTAGTTAACAGCCTAATGATGCGTGAACGTTTATCTAATAGCGATCATAATATGATCGAGTTCAACGTTGTGTTTGAAAGGGAGAAACCCGTAACAGCTACTAAGATTCTAACTTTAGGTAAGGACGACTTCAACGGGATGAGACAGAGACTGTCATCAGTAAACTGGGCAAAACTGTTAATGGGTAAAATGACAAGATCAGTGGGAGGTGTTCAAAAAAGAATTTAATGTGATATGGTACCAGTTTATACCCCTAAGGGGCAAGAGTTCTACTTGCCAAAAAAAACAGCCATAGACAACAAAAGAGGTAAGGGACAATATAAAACTAAAAGAAAAAACATACAAAAATGCAAAAAATAGCACAGATCCTGGCAACAGGGAGAGATACAAAGAACAGCAAAGGGTGCCAAAACAGATAGCAAGAGCTGCAAAAAAGGAAGTATGAAAAGAAACTTGCAAGGGATATCAAAATCAACACAAAATTTTTTTACAATTATATTAGGAAAAAGTGGGTGGTCAAGGGCAATTTGGGTCCCTTAAAAACTGATAATGGTGATACTGTAAATGAAAATAAGGAAATGGCAGACATGTTAAATAATTAATGTCAGTATTTACAGTAGAAGAAGAGGATAGCATTCCGGACACCCCAAGGAAACTAATTTTGAATCAGGGACGGGGACTCATCATAATTAATGTAAGCAAATTAACAGTAATGAAAAAAATAATGGCACTAAAGAATGACAAATCCCCAGGACCAAATGGTTTCTATCCTTGCTCCAAATAGACTTAGGGGTCCATGTACATAGATCATTAAAATGTCATGGACAGGTACAGAAAATAATCAAAAAGGCTAATAGAATGCTGGCCTTTATATCTAGAGGACAAGAATACAAGGGGGTAGAAGTTGTGCTCCAGCTATACAAAGCCATGATTAGCCTGCACCTGGAGTACTGTGTTCAGTTCTGGGCACTGCACCTCAGGAAGGATATACTGGCCTTGGAGGGAGTGCAGAGTAGATTTACCAGAACGATACCTGGACTCCAAGGGTTAAATTACGAGGAGAGATTACACAAACTAGGGTTGTAGGCCTTGGAATTTAGACAATTACGGGGTGATTTGATCGAAGTTTTCAAGATATTAAGGGGAACTGACAGGGTAGATAGAGAGAAACTATTTCCACTGGTTGGGGAGTTTAGGACCAGGGGAAATAGCCTAAAAATTAAAGCCAGGGCTTTCAGGAGTGAAGTTAGGAAACACTTCTACACGCAAAGGGTGGTAGAAGTTTGGAACTCTCTTCTGCAAACGGCAGTTGATGCTAGCTCAATTAATTTTAAATCTGAGATTGATTGATTTTTGTTAACCAAAGGTATTAAGGGATATGGGGTTATGGCAGGTATATGGAGTTAGGTCACAGATCAGCCATGATCTCATTGATTGACGGAACAGGCTGAAGGGGCTAAGTGGTCTACTCCTGTTCCTATGACCATTGCCCCCTGACTTTCAAGAGCACCATCATCACTGAGTCCCTCACCATCAACATCTTAGGGATTACCACTAACCAGAAGCTTAACAGGACCAGCCTCATCAACAACGTGGCTACAAGAACAGGGCAGACGCTGGGTACTCTGCAACAAAGAACCCACCAAAGAATTACACAAATCACCTCCAAGTAATAAAACATCCAGACTCAGACATACACTGCCATTTCGTCACTGCTGCTGGGTCAAAATTCCAGAATTCTCCACCTAACATAATTGTGGGAACACATCAGCACAAGGATTGAAGCAGTTCAAAAAGAACGCCCACTACCACTTTCAAGACAACCGAGGATGAGCAACAAATGCAGATTGCCAGCACCACCCATATCCCAAGAACAAATAATAATTAAAAAAGTACACGCCTTTCTTAGCTTGCATAAAATGCTGTCATCTTTCTTTACCTGCCCTGAAGGAAGAACCTTCACCACACGGACTGCAGCGGTTCAAGAAGGCGGCTCACCACCACCTTCTCAAGGGCAATTAGGGATGGGCAATAAATGCTGCCCTTGCCAGCGACGCCCACATCCCCATGAACGATTAAAAAAAAGTCTTTAGCAGACCCAATTATTAACTACTGTTATCCAGTCATGCTGGCTTTTGTCACTAAAGCCAAGGTTACAGGGTGACCAGACAGAGATCTTGAAGATGACAAATAGTGATAGATTGTTTCCACTGATCAGTGAGACAGCAATGAGAGTGCACAAATGTAAGATAATCACAAAAGGGAATTAAAGGTGAAATTAGAAAACATTTCTTTAGAGAGAGTGGTTTAGAATGTGGAATTCTCTACCACAAACCATTGTTGAAGCAGTCCATAACTTCTTTTAAAAAGGAATTAGATAGGTGCTAAAAAAGAAAGGAATGTGAAGAAAGTGAGATTACACCATTCAATAAACAAGAATTCTACAATCAATATGTTTCAATCAGAAGAAATCAATGGAAGAAAGAACCTTAAGAATTAAGAGGACTCTGGTGAACAACAACTTAATTACTGGTATTCCACAGTATGAAGAGAAAATGATAAAGAACAGAATCGTTTTCTTTGACACTAACATTTTCCTCCATGATCTAATAATTGTACTGCAGTTTTATTTACATAATGGGCTTAATATAATTTAAATATATTTCAATTTTTATCTGTTTTTTCACCTCTCCCACATAGCTCTGGGTGGGTAGGGAGTGTCTGTATTGTGATGCATAAGACATCACAACTATATAGGAAGGGCTAAATGGACCAGTGGGTTTTTTCCTGTCCATTATTTTCATATGTGCGTATGTAGGTAACATAGTAACATGAAAGAATCTGAAAGGTCACATAATTAAAATATGATCTAGAATGCAGGATGTTGTTTCTTCTTGATAAAAATGCAAGCAATGAACACCAGTACCAAATATTTGTCAATCTAATAAACAAGCTGTCATCCTTCAACTGCCATTGAGTTCCATAAAATAAACAAAATGAGGAAAACACATTTTAAAGATTTGGTGTGAAATATAATATTGATTATCTAAGAAAAGCCTATTAAGTTAAAAGCTATGGTACACTACTTAATAGTTTCCATGGTTGATTGCGTACACCACTTGGTTGGCACAGGAATGGAGCATAAAATGAAATCATTCATAATTGAAACATTCTTCGGTGGCACACTTCTCGAGTAACAATTGGTGGAGTATGTTTTTGTTAGTTAGCTGGGCCAAGAACAAGGAGGTATGGACAACTCAAACATTAGTCTGGAGGAGAAGATACTCAGGTGCTGTCTTGAGTCCACCAATATCTTAATGCAATGCAGATAGTTTAGTGAACAACATGGTTTCTAGCCTTTTTTGGCATGTATCCAGAGCCATTTTTTCTACTACTTTCATTTGCTATTTTGACACAGCCTCCTACATTTGTAGTTTCAAAAAGCACTTACTTTCAGGCTTTGCATCTGCTGAAGCCTGCCGAAGGTCCTTCAACTGCTGTTGTGCTCTCTGCAGCCTTTGCTCTGCATGGAATAACTACAGAAGGAAACATATAATGTAAAAGTCCAATATAATAAAAACTGCACAACATTGCTAAAAACTCCATTTTTATTAAATGGATCAAAAGCAGACATGATTTACCTCCATGACTTCTAGTACACTCTAACAGTCCTTCATGTTTCATGGAGATTGTCTTTGAAGTGAAAACTAGAGCAAGTTATAATACACACAAGGTATAGCTGATGACCTACGCACATCTGGTACAGTTGGTTGGTGTGAAGTTACTTTCCTGATGTTCTCAGGCCATGCATTCACTATAGCCAGGAGGCAAATAAGCAATATACCGTAGGCTTCCACTAATCAAAGCCTGAGTCAGACACAGTGTACATAAGATTTTGCACTGATTTCCTCCTGCCCCCATACAGGGGAGTACCTGAAGGTGATACAGGCAGGATCAAAAACTCAGTGTAGTTCCATGTCCCACCACTCAATGGCACTGTGGTACGTGTATGCTGTCAACTAGCCAAGCATTATGATCACTACAGGAGAATCACTGAACAATCTATTATTGCTGGAAGAGTCAGTAATCATTTGTCTAGGATCTCAAATAGATATTACAGCTTAATGAATTAAGTTTGCATTTTATAGCTAACAGCAAATGTCTCCTGCTAAAATTATATACCTCCTGCCAAATTTCCTACAATAGATATAAAATCTCCATTGACTCCCCATCCTCCAATCCATTAAATTCAAAATCCTTGTTCACAAATCCTTCCACAGCCTCACCCCTTCTTACTCTGCAACCTCGTACAGCCCTACACGCTATCATGTATCTTCCACTTTTGTAACTATGGCATCCTGTACAAACCTCATCCTTCCACTCTCATCTTTTGTGTCAGAGCCTTCAGCTATTTTAATTTTGTACTTAAACTCCACCTACACACATCCACCTATGGCCTCTCTCCCCACTTCAAAAGGCTCCTCAAAACTTCTCCAATCACAACTTCAGTCACCTTCCTACTCCTGTCAAATGCTGCTGCTCAGTGCTGGTATTTTCTCCTCTGTTAATTGCAGTAGGACATTTAATGTTCTAAAGATGCTATATAAATGAAAGCAGTTGTTATATGAAGCTATTCCAGACCAAGTATAAATTTCCTCATACAGCTTGTACAATACATGCGTTATAAGTTACCTGATTTTTCTGTTCCTGCTTTTGCTGCATTAAAGATTCTTCCCTCTCCTTCTCCACACGAAGCTGTCTTGCCATCTCCAACATCCGCCGGTGATTTGATACCGAGTCCACCTAGTGAAAACATGTAAGCATTGCTTTTTACCATCAGCGTCTTAAGAAAATATGACCAAGCTCATATTTCATAGTTGATTTTCTTTTGCCATCAATAGCTGCAGATGACAGCATGGAATTCACACCAATTATATCAACATGCACACATTAAGTGTGCAACTCCTTGTAGAGTTTGGCAACTCTCCCAGCAAGTCTCCTTTTACTCAAATGTGTTATTTAATCCTTTCCTTAAGCAAGCAACATACTCCTTCAGTCCAGATCTATATTTTTTCATGTGACAAATATCAAAGTATGGCCACAGAAACAATATCCTTACAACATAACTGGATCATACCCTTTTCTTTAGACGTTCCACTCGCTTAATGAGTTGATCCTTCTCTTCCTCCATAGCATTTATATCCTGCAAATCCAAAGCAAAAATTTATAATGCATTACCTACTCCATTTTTGTATTTTAACACGTTGAAGTTTTCCTTAAGCAAAATTCCAAACTAAAAACTCTACCTATTAATATCTGCAAATATAAATTGAGTGCCGTATTCAGTATGATGTGACATTTAAAAGAAAGATTCTGATAACATACAGTTCTCTTAGTAGCAGCTTAAAAATTTACTTGTATTTGCCGGTCTCAGTAGCACACCATTTCAGTACAAGAATGATTGTACCATGGAGTTCTAGAACACAGGTGCTCTTCCACAATTCTTTATGTTAAGTATCTTAGCTTCATGATTAGCAAGATGCTTCCACTGAGGCACAAAAGGAAAATACTACACAAATTAAGCAGGACAGTGGGTCAATTTGTGCTACTCTTTCATAACTCCAAGCCTTAAAACCCAGACAACAGGTTATCAAATCAACCAGGGGTGAAAATGATCAGTAGCAAAAAGTAACATGGAATCAAGAGAAAATAAACTCTCACAATTGGCAGGAACTTTAACTCTTCAAATATGTTTGAATAAAAGATTTGTTAGTGTAACAAATGAACCAAACGAACTGGAAAGGAAGGTCACCAATGATCTGATCTGGGGAGCACTGCAGCCAGAGACTCAACTTGTGTGAATGTCTACTGTCATATTCTCTCACTTGCACAAGCCATTTAGGTCTCTGGAACTAATGCAGAAATATACAGTATAACAGACAACCATACTATTATAAATGATAAGAGTTTGTAACAGGATTTAAAAATAATTGATGATTTACAGTGATACAAGCAAGGCTCAGAATAGGATAGGGAGTAGTGGGCCAGGTGGTTCAGTATAACATAGGCTCCCACAAGTACAGACACAGCATGTACTTTGCCATTATAAACATTTAAAAATTGGTCCAAATTACTTCATATAAAGCGGGTGGAAGGAACTTCATCTCTACATTTTTCGACTGGCTATAGTAAAGCTGATGGTTGAATTTACGAAGGAGAATTCCTGCCCATTAGAAATTCAAATGTATTCACGCACATGGATACAAACCTATCCTTTGATAAAACGTTTTATATATAATGATTGCCAATAGGTTTCTAATTCCAGCAAATGGCTCAGATTATCTTTAACATATAAAAGTACTCGATTTTTTAAACTTTACTTATCTCCAAACCACAGCTAAATGTTTATGTAGGAGAGATACTTTGCATGTTCTAAATCTCAGCTAGAAAGACAAGTGGAGGAAATTTCATTCTCCACTAAAAAAAAAAGAGTAAAAAGGGAGAGCACACAGCAGCCACATCATCCTAGCTTGCTTGGGGTTTGAAACTGCTTTTAAAATATTGTTTAAAATAAATGGGTTACCAACTTAAAAAGTACAACCAGGAGTTTGGTGCAAGTGTTAACCAGTGCACTAAAAATAGTGCTCAGAGGGATTTCAATCCCCTTGCATTCAGACAGAGAGTAGCACAGGCAAAGGCCTAAAAATAAGTTGTCTTCCCATCTCCTGAACTGGAAGATGATAAATGGTATGGGAGGATTGTCTGAAAGACGCTGGGAGAATAACTTAAAATAAAAACAAAATTGTGAGAAATAAACCAAATATCCAGGTTAGTAACACAATGGGATGTGGATATCTCACACGGGAGCCACTAGGAAATAATTCCAACCTTACTTGAGTCACTATTTCGTAGTGAAAGAAAACAAAAACCTGCATTTGTAATAGCGCCTTACCATGTCTCAGCAAAGTCTCAAAGTGTTTCATATGCAATTACAGTAGTTACTTTGAATTTCAATTAATATGGTTTTGTAGACAAACACGGCAGCTATTTTATGTACAGCAACATCCCGCAGATAACAATCAGATGAATGACCAATTTATATTTTTTTGTGTTGGCATTGGTTGGGAGAGAAATGTCAGCCAGCAGAACTCCCATCTCTTCTTTAAATAGTAAAATGGAATTTTTAATGTTTAACTATGTTTAAATAGATGGAGCCTCAGTTTAATATCTCCTCCAAATGACACAAGCTAATGTCAATTTTTGGAAATTCAAAGAATGATCAATGTGTGGAATAGACATCCAGATAGTGGAAGCAAAATCCCTGGAATCATTTAAGAAACAATTGGATGCTACAATGGGTGGGAGTTTAGGATGTTTCGGAATGGATAAACTAAGATGGGATGAACGCCCTTCCTTATCTGTAATTATCTTGTGACGATCACCTCCAACAAAGCAGTAATTCTTCAGTACTGCACTAGTGTCAGTCTAATCATGGACTAGATTTTCTGCTCATTCATAGTCCAAAGGCAGAAAATGTAATTAAGGAGAAGCTCAGCAAGTCAGGCAGCATCTGTGAAGAAATAAATAGAGTTAAAGTTTCAGGTCGAAGACCTTTCATCAGGACTGGAAGATGTTAAAGAGTTAAAGTTTTTAAGCAAGTACAGAGCCAGAGAAAGTTGGCGGGGGGGAGGGAGGATGTTGCCTGATGCTGCCTGACTTGCTGAGCTTCTCCAGCATTTTCTGTTTTTATTTCAGATTTCCGGCATCCGCAGTATTTTGCTTTTGATTTAGGTTTAATTCACAGCCACTTCTCTTCCAGGAATGCCCCACCTTGAAGAAGTTCTGCTCTTCTCTCCGATGGGATTTCCATTTGTCTCTTTTGCCTTGTTCACCTTCATTGCTTTCTGTTTCCCTTCTCGTGTTTGCCCTTTTGTTCTTTCCTCCCCTCCCCTTCCTCCCTACTTTCCCTGGCTCTGTACTTGCTTAAAAACTTTAACATTTTCCGGTTCTGACAAAGGTCTTTGACCTGAAACGTTAACTCTGTTTCTTTCTCCACAGATGCTGCCTGACTTACTGAGCTTCTCCAGCATTTTCTGTTTTTATTTAATATAATTAAATCCTGGAGTGGGGCTAGAATCTATAACTTTCTGACTCGAGACAACAGTGCTACCAACTGAGCCAAGCTGATACTACATTTATACCCTTTCTTCTTTTTTATTATATCACTCAAGTTATAGTTATACCCTCAATCAAGAGGAGTTGGCAAACCAGGGACCGGTTCCTCAATGACTGGTGCTAACATTCCCCATAGGCTGACTTGTAGAAGGCACACTTACATGAACAAGGTGGACAAAGCGTCAACTTAGTCCACTACACTCTCAAAGTAGTTTCATTAAAAGGATAATAAAGGCAACATATTTTGGTTGTTTCTAAATATTAATAGAATGATTTGCATTAGAGGTTCTTAATTATGTTTAAGGCTCTTGCATGTTGTAAGAGTGAGGTGAGGTGGAGCATGTTGGTAGGAAAAATAAGGCGGCCACATACTGCTTGGATAATAAATGGAATAGAGGAGCAAAGGGATCTAGGAGTACATACACAAATCACTAAAAGTAGCAACGCAGGTTAATAAGGCCATAAAAAAGGCAAATCATTCACCGGAGTTCATTTCTAGAGGGACAGAATTGAAAAGCAGAGAAGTTATATTAAACTTATACAGAACCTTGGTTAGACCACACTTGGAGTACAGTGCACAGTTCTGGTCTCCATATTGTAGACAGCATATAGAGGCATTGGAGAAGGTGCAAAAAAGATTCACAAGGATGATACCAGAACTGAGAGGATATACTTATCAGGAAAGGCTGAATAAGCTGGTACTCTTTTCTCTAGAAAAGAGAAGGCTGAGGAGTCACCTGATAGAAGTCATCAAGATAATGAAAGGGTTTGATAGGGTAGACGTAGAGAAAACGTTTCCATGTCTGGGGGAGTCCAAAACCAGAAGTCATAAATATAAAATAGTCACTAATAAATCCAATAGGGAATTCAGGAGAAACTTCTTTACCCAAAGAGTGGTAAGAATGTGGAACGCGCTACCACAAGAAGTATTTGAGGCAAATAGCATAGATGTATTTAAGGGACAGCTAGAAAAGCACATGAGGGAGAAAGGAATAGAAGGGTATGCTGAAATGGTTAGATGAAGTGAGGGGGGGACGGGGAGGAAGGAGGCTCATGTCGCACATAAACCCCGGCATAGGCCGGTTGGGCCAAATGGCCTTTGATGAAATTTATTTACTACTTACCCTTCTTATTTCTGCAGTTGAAAAACCAGAGTTCTTCAACTGTTCACATTCCTTGTGCAAAGTTTTGAACCCGTCCACTAATTCTTCATACTGCAACAAAAATCAGAATAATTCTTAAAAACATTTCTGCCAACTTCAGTGTTTTGTAGATTTAAACCAAACTAAACTGTTCCATTCAGCTAGTGCTTTGAAACCTTTTAAATCCAGTTAATGTTCGCCATATTTTATCATAATATGAATTTGCTTTAGATTAAAATAAGAGGAATTAAAGAAACATTACTCTTAGACAAATAAACATCCATGCTAAGAAATAAGTAGTCCACATTTCGAATTAAAGGTGTCATTAGTAAACCTGATTATAAGTGTCTGCCACCACGTCATCCTGCAGAAAGTCGGCAGGGATCTCCACCTTGACAAGGAAGCGAGCCAGATACGCTCTTTTTTTAAGCTCATTAGTCCGCTGCAGAAGCCAGTGTAAAATGGGATGAATTATAGGCTTATTCCCAGTGACCAGACCCTGTCGAAAGGCACTCCTGGAGGAATGGTCACAAAAGCACAATCAGATTTTTCAATCAATTACACTTTGAAGCATGCCATCTAATTCAATCTCGATTATCTTATTGGTTTTATGCTGCAACACATTCTTGAACAACTGAGAAAACAAATGGTTTGACACAAAATGACAAAAACAAAGACAAAAGTGAGCAAATTAAGATATTTTAAAATAATTTTATTGGACACAGTCTCATTATTTACCTTGAATAGATAATCTTAATATAATTTTTCCTATATTAATATTCAGTTCCTATTTAGAGAATGAAGCAATATTTTGCTTGAACCTCTGCAAAAAATTTGAAAAGGACTGATTTTTAATACAGTGCACAGCCCATTCAAAGCACTACATTACAGACTATGAAATAAAGCAAAAATTTCTCCTTTTTTAAAAAAAGTTTGTCTTAAAATTTAACAGATGTAGAACTTGATTACAAGAATGGAACTGTTTTCACCATATTTTCAAAAAATCCCTTGTTAGACAAAGTGGTACGACATAGGCTTCTGCAATTCCCCACGTGGTGAATGCCTTATACCAGCCCGGATGTCAGGAGGAAGTGGCAAGTGGAAATTATAGGGTGGACTTTGAAGTGTCTCACATATAGCCACCATATATTGGAAAATTGCGGGGATGTTGCCTGCGATTTTCCATCCAATGTTTTCAATGGACAACGCAGGCAGCATGCTTGTGATTTTCTCAATTGTGCTGGCTGTGTGTAAGGCCTCATCAGCGTGGCAAATTTACTCTTATGTGCTTCCCCATAGATAGGAAAAGAAATAAAAACAAAGTAAGATAACCTGGGAGGCTATTGTATACGAATCAAGTCATCAGTTACAGAACTAGTCATCTACCCAACCTCCCAGTAGAGGACTGGTACGTGACACATGATAAATGGAGAGCCTGATCAGGGGATAATATATCAGAAACTGGGTTCTGAAAAAAAAGACAAGCAAGTGTTTTTACCATACTACTGGCTTGGTCTTCATTCTTTCCTTAAAAAGACATTTTCTAACGCTGACCACGCAGCCAGGAGTTTACCTAATGAATGACAGTGTCATCTCTATGACTTGCTCCTATTGCTGAATACATGTCCATTTATATAATATATAGTCTTAACAGTACAGGAGATATCCAATTGCAGAGGTGACTGAAAGCGGCTCGAAAACAGGTAATTTGTCTGACTTCTCTGTCAGGAAACTGTGCATACAGAAGTGAGAAATCTAAAGAGGAAAGTGGTAAAATAAATGTTCTTCTTTAACCCCCAGGAAAAAGATAAAACGTTACATACATATCGGAAGCATTTCCAGGTGGCTTGTATTTCAGAATTCCCAGAAGGCTAAACATTCGCTTTGCTGTTTGATCTGGTGCTTCCTCTCGTATGTCGATATTGTGCTACCAGAAAAGGCAAGAATATTGCTAATGTTATTAGATATTAAATCTGGTACGTGCAGCACATGTTTTATTGAAAACTCATTATAGAGGAGGGGGAGGGGTTGAGAGGTGGGAAGGATTGAGGGGAGGAGGGGTTGAGGGTTTTCTATGATTCCCTTTATTGACTACTTTGTGTTGTGAAGAAAGTGTGGAAAGCATATTATTGCTCCTTCAGTTGGTAAAGACAATGGGCACGATTTTCACACCCCCGGGCGGGTGCACTCGTGGCGGGGGGGCTGCGAAAATTGGGGATTCCCGGGGCGGGTCTGGAGCCTGGCTCCAACCCGCCCACTTCCGGCTTCCCCAGTGACGCGCTGACATGCGCGCAGCCCCCGCATGTGGGACTCCCACCGGCAATTAATGCCAGCGGGGTGCCACTTAAAGTACTTAAACAGGTATTTCAGGTCGTTTACAGACCTGACTAACCTGATATTTTAGGACGGGTGGGATTTTGAAACGAACTGAGACAGTTTCCCGTACTAGGGGTACCCTCGCGTGTCGCCCGGGGGGGGGGGGGGACACTCGTTCGTCGCCGGGAAGGGGGGTGCCCTCGCTCGTCGCCGGGAAGTGGGGGGGCCCTCGCTCGTCGCCGGGAAGGGGGGGGGGGGCCCTCGCTCGTCGCCGGGAAGGGGGGTGGGACCCTCGCTCGTCGCCGGGAAGGGGGGTGGGACCCTCGCTCGTCGCCGGGAAGGGGGGTGGGACCCTCGCTCGTCGCCGGGAAGGGGGGGGGGGACCCTCGCTCGTCGCCGGGAAGGGGGGGGGGGACCCTCGCTCGTCGCCGGGAAGGGGGGGGGGGGACCCTCGCTCGTCGCCGGGAAGGGGGGGGGGACCCTCGCTCGTCGCCGGGAAGGGGGGGGGGACCCTCGCTCGTCGCCGGGAAGGGGGGGGGGACCCTCGCTCGTCGCCGGGAAGGGGGGGGGGACCCTCGCTCGTCGCCGGGAAGGGGGGGGGGACCCTCGCTCGTCGCCGGGAAGGGGGGGGGGACCCTCGCTCGTCGCCGGGAAGGGGGGGGGGACCCTCGCTCGTCGCCGGGAAGGGGGGGGGGACCCTCGCTCGTCGCCGGGAAGGGGGGGGGGACCCTCGCTCGTCGCCGGGAAGGGGGGGGGGACCCTCGCTCGTCGCCGGGAAGGGGGGGGGGACCCTCGCTCGTCGCCGGGAAGGGGGGGGGGGACCCTCGCTCGTCGCCGGGAAGGGGGGGGGGGACCCTCGCTCGTCGCCGGGAAGGGGGGGGGGGACCCTCGCTCGTCGCCGGGAAGGGGGGGGGGACCCTCGCTCGTCGCCGGGAAGGGGGGGGGGGACCCTCGCTCGTCGCCGGGAAGGGGGGGGGGACCCTCGCTCGTCGCCGGGAAGGGGGGGGGGACCCTCGCTCGTCGCCGGGAAGGGGGGGGGGACCCTCGCTCGTCGCCGGGAAGGGGGGGGGGACCCTCGCTCGTCGCCGGGAAGGGGGGGGGGGACCCTCGCTCGTCGCCGGGAAGGGGGGGGGGACCCTCGCTCGTCGCCGGGAAGGGGGGGGGGACCCTCGCTCGTCGCCGGGAAGGGGGGGGGGACCCTCGCTCGTCGCCGGGAAGGGGGGAGGGACCCTCGCTCGTCGCCGGGACCCTCGCTCGTCGCCGGGTAGGGGGGGGGACCCTCGCTCGTCGCCGGGTAGGGGGGGGGGACCCTTGCTCGTCGCCGGGTAGGGGTGGGGGGGGGGAACCCTCGCTCCTCGCTGGGAAGGGGGGGGGACCCTCGCTCGTCGCCGGGTAGGGGGGGGGGGACCCTCGCTCGTCGCCGGGTAGGGGGGGGGGGACCCTCGCTCGTCGCCGGGTAGGGGGGGGGGGACCCTCGCTCGTCGCCGGGTAGGGGGGGGGGGACCCTCGCTCGTCGCCGGGTAGGGGGGGGGGACCCTCGCTCGTCGCCGGGTAGGGGGGGGGGGACCCTCGCTCGTCGCCGGGTAGGGGGGGGGGACCCTCGCTCGTCGCCGGGTAGGGGGGGGGGGGGGGAAGGAACCCTCGCTCGTCGCCGGGAAGGGGGGGGGGGAACCTCGCTCGTCGCCGGGAAGGGGGGGGGGGCCCCCGCTCGCCACGGTGGTGGGGGGGGGGGGGGGAACACCCGCTCTCCGCGGTGGTGTGGGGGGGGGGGGGGGGGGACCCTCGCTCGTCGCCGGGAAGGGGGGGGGGGGGGGGGGGGACCCTCGCTCGTCGCCGGGAAGGGGGGGGGACCCTCGCTCGTCGCCGGGTAAGGGGGGGGGGGGGGAAACCTCGCTCGTCGCCGGGAAGGGGGGGGGACCCTCGCTCGTCGCCGGGTAGGGGGGGGGGGGGGGGGGAACCCTCGCTCGTCGCCGGAAGGGGGGGGGGGAACCTCGCTCGTTGCCGGGAAGGTGGGGGGGCCCCCGCTCGCCACGGTGGTGGGGGGGGGGGGGAACGGAGAACCCCTGCTCGCCGCGGTGGTGGGGGGGGGGGGGAACGAGAACCCCTGCTCGCCACGGTGTGGGGGGGGGGGGAACGGAGAACCCCTGCTCGCCACGGTGGTGGGGGGGGGGGGGGGGGAACGGGGACCCCTGCTCGCCGCGTGGTGGTGGGGGGGGGGAACGGGGACCCCTGCTCGCCGCGGTGGTGGCGGGGGGGGGGGGGGACGGGGACCCTGCTCGCCGCGGTGGTGGTGGGGGGACCCCAGCTCGCCGCGGTGGTGGGGGGGGGGGACCCCAGCTCGTCGCGGTGGTGGGGGGGGGGGAACGGGGACCCCTGCTCGCCGCGGTGGTGGCAGGGGGGGGGGGGGGGGGGGAAGACGGGGACCCCAGCTCGCCGCGGTGGTGGGGGGGGGGGACCCCAGCTCGCCGCGGTGGTGGGGGGGGGGGGGGGAACGGGGACCCCTGCTCGCCGCGGTGGTGGGGGGGGGGAACGGGGACCCTGCTCGCCTCGGTGGTGGCGGGGGTGGGGGGGGGGGACCCCAGCTCGCGCGGTGGTGGGGGGGGGGACCCCCAGCTCGCCGCGGTGGGTGGGGGGGGACCCCAGCTCGCCGCGGTGGTGGGGGGGGGGGGACCCAGCTCGCCGCGGTGGTGGGGGGGGGGGGAGGACCCCAGCTCGCCGCGGTGGTGGGGGGGGGGGGGACCCCAGCTCTCCGCGGTGGTGGGGGGGGGGGGGGGACCCCAGCTCGCCGCGGTGGTGTGGGGGGGGGGGGACCCCAGCTCGCCGCGGTGGTGGGGGGGGGGGGGGACCCCAGCTCGCCGCGGTGGTGGGGGGGGGGGGGACCCAGCTCGCCGCGGTGGTGGGGGGGGGGGGGGACCCAGCTCGCCGCGGTGGTGGGGGGGGGGGGGACCCCAGCTCGCCGCGGTGGTGGGGGGGGGGACCCCAGCTCGCCGCGGTGGTGGGGGGGGGGGGGGACCCCAGCTCGCCGCGGCGGTGGGGGGGGGGACCCCAGCTCGCCGCGGCGGTGGGGGGGGGGGGACCCCAGCTCGCCGCGGTGGTGGGGGGGGGGACCCCAGCTCGCCGCGGTGGTGGGGGGGGGGGACCCCAGCTCGTCGCGGTGGTGGGGGGGGGGGGACCCCAGCTCCTCGCCGCGGGTGGTGGGGGGGGGGGGGACCCCAGCTCGCCGCGGTGGTGGGGGGGGGGGAACACCAGCTCGCCGCGGTGGTGGGGGGGGGGGCGACACCAGCTCGCCGCGGTGGTGGTA